>NC_053434.1:104048697-104348697 GCF_007990345.1 Gossypium hirsutum
TAAGGCTCGGGATCGTCAGCAACTAGTCACACTATCACTATCCACTGTTTGGTACTGCTATGTTTCGGATTGTCTTATGGCAAGTACAAAATGACTAGTGGCGGAAGAATATTTTGGTTAATGTGTATAGCCATGCGAAAATGGCTTATATATTTTGAGCATAATGTTACAATCATTTGGTATGGAATGTTAATCGCTATCATAATTTGTGCTATTTATGCTAAAAGGCTAGTTGAATCATGGAAACTATGAAATAGGTAAAGTCTACCTTAAAGGCAGATGCTGGCAGCACAGTGATGTAGATTTGGAAAAATCACTAAAAATAGTAGGATAGGAATTAAATAGTGAATAAATTATTTAAACGAACCTTGATGAATCTATTTTCATAGAAAGTAACGAAACGATCATATGGACAGTATGTTAAGAGATATTCAGGTTCTAGTGAGACAGGGCCAGAAAAGTTTCTGGATTCCCTGTTCCGACTTTGGAAATTCATTATAAATTAACCAGAGATAATTAGGATCATGCCATATATGTATAGATTCCTCTCTGAGTCTAGTTCTATAGAAACAAACGGCATCAGTATTGAAGCTCTGTGCAGGAGATATCCAAGTCGTAATGCGCAAAGGTCAGTGTAGTCGATCCCTGTAACATGGGAGACTTTGACTAATAAACTGTACTAATTGGCCCAAGAAAAATTCTAGAAAAAAATATGTAGATGGAAATATGAGTCTAGTTTCAGGGAAAATTTACGGAACTGGATTTCGACTTTCAGAACTCAAGATATGATTTTTAAAGCGACTAGTACGCAGATTGGCAGCTTGTCCGGGAAATTTTTTTTAGTGGTTTGAAGTCTGTTAACACCTCGTGTTCGACTCCGGCGACGGCCTCGGGTTCGGGGTGTTACATGTGATTGGTATCAGAGCTACGGTTTAGTCGATTCTAGGACTAACGTAGCACGCGTGAGTCTATTTATACATGCCATAAATGATAAAATGATAGTGTGATGTTTTGCTATTAAATGTGTTTGCTGTATTGTAATGAATGTTGATCCCGATCGAGTTGTAGCAAGCTTCTGACTATGAGAATTTGCGATATAACTTCATTTAGATATGCCTAAATTATTAAGTTGATCAGGTACGTATCATGTACTCGTATTTGAATTTCGATTTGGATTGGATTATAAGGTATAAGTGATGCAATTTTGAAGGAGTGTTATGACTATAAATGTGATTTTTGTATGTGGCTATGGAACTGGAAGTTAAATGGTCGATAAGCATGTTGTGTTTGTATTCAAGTAATGTAAATGATTTACTAATGTGTATTGCTATATGTGTATATGTATGTAGAGACGAAATTGTCGAATGTAAAAAAGGCAGTGAAGCGTATAGAGTGGTTGGTTTTCAGCACTAAGTGTGCGGGCAATAAGTGTTCACGGTTGTGAGATTGGCACTAAGTGTGCGGGCTTGAAATGCATGGCACTAAGTGTGCGAGTTTAAAGTACATGGCACTAAGTGTGCGTGGTTGATTATTAAGCACTATGTGTGCGAACCCACTATATATATATTTTCTATCAATTATTTATATTAAGGGTGCGACCTTACCAAGTTGATTTCAGACAGCGGAAAGGGGTAAGTTCTTGAGTAATAGAGCTTAAATTATGATTTGATTAGATCATGTTTTAAGCAAATCAAAATCATGCTCTTTGTGTGTGGCTATTGAGCCGAAATTGCAAAAATGATAAGTGTCTTGTGTTTGAGTTTTGCTAATGAAAATGAAATACGAATGTGTCATGATTTATTGTTAAATGTGCATGGTTATTCGAATGATGTCTGGGCTAAGTCCCGAAGGCTTTGTGCTAAGTGACCATATCCGGACTAAGATCCGAAGGCATTGGTGCGAATTACTAAATCCGGGCTAAGTCCCGAAGAGCATTCATGCTAGTGATGTATCCGGGCTAAGTCCGAAGAGATCATGCTAGTGAGTATCCGGGCTAAGTCCCGAAGAGCATTCATGCTAGTGATGTATCCGGGCTAAGTCCCGAAGAGCATTCGTGCTAGTGATGTATCCGGGCTAAGTCCGAAGAGCATTCGTGCTAGTGATGTATCCGGGCTAAGTCCCGAAGAGCATTCATGCTAGCGATGTATCCGGGCTAAGTTCCGAAGAGCATTCGTGCTAGTGATATATCCGTGCTAAATCCCGAAGAGCAATCATGCTGGTGACGTGTATTCGGGCCTTCGTGCCTAGTAGGCTTCGTGCCGGTAATTTGAGCAAAGTTTAAGTGCTCACTACTATACAAATTCAAATTTAAACGAGATGATATGTTTAAAAGTGTACATACATGATGTTTATAGACTCGGTTAAGTCATATCAATGTGTATTAACGAATGAATAAGAGCGCTATGTATGTGAATAATTAGAGGCACTGTGTGTGTGCGAATTTCTTTAACCGAGCACTATGAGTGCGAGATCGGTCAGTGGGCACTAAGTGTGTGAAGTGGAATTCATGTAAGACCTCGTTTGGGACGAAGGCATTGATTTGAGATAGTGTGTAAGACCATGTCTGGGACATGGCATCGGCTCGATATGTGAGAATATGTAAGACCATATCTAGGATATGGCATTGTAAAAGCTATATGTGCTATTGCTGAATGGACACTATTTTGTTAATCTTGTTCAAGAAATTATTTTGGTTAAGTTTCGACATTCGAAAGTTTGAAAGAATTTTTGATGAATGTTGATAATTTTGGATATACGAGTTATGCCCTAGAATAATCTCATGCCAGTGTATTATATTAGGCTTTATGCCTATTCGACTGTATACGGGTAACGTTAACTATGATTGAATGTGCTAAATGAACTAAATGTTCAGGTACGTGGAAGTTGACTTTTCTTTTAGAAATGAGTTTAGTTGAATATTGAGATGTGCTAAAGTTATAAAGGATATTTATTGGGATGTTTGAGTATATGTGTACTTTCGGCTAGGTTACAGCTCATTCATGAATGAATATGTGGGTGACGATGTGAATTATACATGTTAATATGTGCCTAATATGTGTTTGAAATGCATTTGTGAATTAAATTAAGTGATTATTGCTTATGAAATCAAGAAAATGAGATATATGTGCATACTTGTAGAAATGTTTATGTATTTGTTTTAGATAAGAAAATGATTCTATAGATCGATGCGAAATCAGTAATGAATTACAATTGCTATCGATGAGCTAATGTGTTATGGATATAATTCAATAAGAGGACGTTATCCTAAACTATGCATCGGTAGAAATTTTCGGGGACGAAAATCCCTAAAGGGGGGAGAGTTGTGACTCCCTAAAGTGACTCTAGTCGAAAAGTGGTTTCGGGACCACGAAACCGAGTCTTATAAATAATTAAATGTTATATTCTGTGTTTATGATTTGAGTAAATGCTTGTGTGATAGTTTCATACTTCAATTTGGTCAGTGTATGTGAAAATTATTAGTAGGACTTATGTGAGACAATTTAGAAATATGCTAGGCAAGTGCTAAAGTGGCTATTAGTATATGTGGGAAAGTTCTTGTCCTTGCATGTCAAATTAGCCAAACTATAGGTAGTGGCCGGCCATGCTACAAATTGTATAATCAAGTGTGAATTTTATATTAACTTTAATTAACTAGGTGCCATATTAGTATGGAGGATGGAATAAATAAAAGGTTAGAAATAAAGTAAAGAAAAGAAGGAAAGGGGTGAAAGAAACAAGTCTTTATTCTTGTTTCTTCTTGGCCGATTCTAAGAGGGAGAGAGGGAGCACCCATTCGGCAATTCTAAGTCATGAATAAGGTGAGAAATTCATTTTAGCTTATGGATTTTTTTTTAGCATATTTTGAGTTAGGTATTAAGTTCATTACATAGCCCATGACAAAATTTTTAGTTTCATGGTGTCTTGAGCATTTGGCCATGGGGGAAATTGGTAGGGGATAGATTGATGTTTTAAGGTTTAATAGAGTTTAAGCTAGTAAATACTTAATTTTTGGTATTTATATGTGAAAGAGATGAACTTGAAATTTTTGAATTTACATGAATAAATCTTTTGGTTTGTCTTAGTATTAAATTGAAGGGAATGCCGTAGGTGCTTGAATGTACTAACTAGATATTGTTTTATATACATCTCTCAATAGGTTCGGCTTTGTGCATGAATTTAGGGGATTAAACCTTGAATGATGTTATGTATAGGTTTCGGCTATGAATCTTTGTGTTTAATTTCTTTATGTGTTGATGTTCAAATTGAAAAAGGGATGTTAGTTATGTTATAACATTTGCTTAATAATGAAAGGACATGAGCTTAAAGCTTGAGTAGCATTCGGTATTAGAGTAAGTTAAATTTGGTTGAGTTGAGAAATGATTTCTCGAATGATCTAAAATAATATTCAGCCTAGGCTTGTAAACATGTCTAGTCGGTGTTAAATGTTTTACTTAGGAAAGATTATAAATTGAGTTTAGTGTTCAAGGAATATTGGTTGGACACCTAGTGCCAAACGTGTTCAAACCCAACTTACCAAGTACATAAATACGATAATGCTATAATGGTAGACTTAATTGGAGTTCGGCATTTTGAGTGATGCGTTTGACTCTTGTGTCGATTTGGGACAATATGTGTATTATGTGAAACCAAATGATGTCTATGAAACCTAATATGCAAGGTATTAAGCTAGTATTATGTTCGATGGGGCATGAGTAGAGCATGTGTATAATGCTTGAATAACTAGTTAATAAAATCATTCGCACTTAATTGTATAATATACATGTATTTAATCGAATAGCTAATTTGATAAGTTATTGAATAAGATCTATTTGTTTGAATCAAGCTCAAGGGCTAAGAGGGTCAAAGTCAGATAAAGGGAAAGAAAAGAAAAAGCAATCGAGTAGTCTATCCGCAACTATTCAAAATATCCGAGGTAAGTTTTAAGTATTAAAGCCTATAATGTGATTGAGTATGATATGTCAAGCACATATTAAAAGAATCATAACTTTATTGTAAATTTTTATGCATATAGCCTAATGGCTATTATGAAGTATGGGTAAGTTATTGATATGATATGTTGCCAAATGGATATGATATTATGAAGCGCTAAAAGGATATGTCAGAAGAGTAAAATTGTGATAAACCTGCTCAGGACAGCAGCAGTAACGTGACTTTAGAAAATCACCATAAATTTATGGATTTGAATTAGAGGCTGAATGAGACATGAAATTTAAGCTTAATGAGTCTAGTTTCAAATGAAATCAAATACAACACATTTTGAATTCAGTAAAATGAGAAATTTGATTCGTAGCGAAGAGTGGTCAGATTAGTCAAACAGTGAAACAGGGGGAACTTTAAGAAAAATCTGGTATTGATTGGCCAAACATAAAATTCTGGAAATTTTATGGATGGAAGATATACGAGTCTATATTCAGGAAAAATTAACGGAAAGTGATTTGGAGTTTTGTAGCTCCAGTTATAAATAATTTAGTGACTATTGCTCAGGAAAAACAGCTTGTGCTGAATTTGAGATTATGTTGTGAACATTGATAAACTTGTTTTAGTTGCTCATAAGCTATTGATTAAACCCATACTTGAATTCTAAATCGTGATATTGTAAGTTTATGAGTATTCGAATATGAAATGATAGTAAGGCCTAATGGTCGATGTGATGAATGTGAAAGTGTATATATGAGATAAGGCCTAATGGCCGATGTGATGAATGTGAAAGTGTAAATACGTGATAGGGCCGAATGGCCGATGTGATGAATGTGAAAGTGTATATACGTGATAGGGCCTAATGGCCGATGTGATGAATGTGAAAGTGTATATATGTGATAAGGCCGAATGGCCGATGTGATGAATGTGAAAGTGTATATACGTGATAGGGCCGAATGGCCGATGTGATGAATGTGAAAGTGTATATACGTGATAGGGCCTAATGGCCGATGTGATGAATGTGAAAGTGTTTATATATGTGATAAGGCCTAATGGCCGATGTGATGAATGTGAAAGTGTATATATGTGATAAGGCTAATGGCCGATGTGATGAATTTGAAAGTGTATATATGTGATAAGGCCTAATGGCCGATGTGATGAATGTGGAAGTGTATATATATGTGACAGGGCCGAGTGGCCAACGTGATGGATGTGAAAGTGTATAAATGTGATAAGTCCCGAAGGGCAATTGTGTCAGTACTATATCCGGGTTAAAACCCCACAGGCTTTATGCGAGAATATCATCACTGATTAATGGCCTTAAGCTTCGTGCTCGTACTATATCCGAGCTCTAAAGACCCGATGACTACGTGTGGGGATTTTGTCCAGGTAAGACCCGATACCTTCATGTGAAGATTATGTCCGGGTAAGACTTTGTAATAAGAATTGCTTATAAATATATTCAATGCGAAAGGTTAAACAGGTATGTACTCCAAGTTTATGTGCGAGCTTGATTTGCACTAAAGCATAAGGTAGTTATGTGATGCATACGAGAGCAATCTATGAGACTATTCCTATGATTATGTGACATCGGATCAGTGTGAGAGGTGATGTGAAATCATACGATGTATCTATGTCACATGAGCTCACTTTTATGTGAAAGTTTATCTGCCTATTGTATATGATGAGATGTACAGATTCGGTAAAGGGATGGTATACCCGAAGGAAGAGTGAAATAAAAATACGAACAACTATGTTATAATTTGATTGTTATCTGTTGACACTGCTTAAAACTTACTAAGCATTGTAATGCTTACTCCGTTTACTCTGTTTCCTCTGTTTTATAGATCTCATTGCGAAGCTACAGGCTCGGGATCGTCAGCAACTAGTCACACTATCACTATCCACTGTTTGGTACTGCTATGTTTCAGATTGTCTTATGGCATGTATAAAATAGACTAGTGCCGGAAGAATATTTTGGTTAATGTGTATAGCCATGCGAAAATGGCTTATATATGTTTGAGCATAATGTTACAATCATTTGGTATGGAATGGTTAATCGCTATCATAATTTGTGCTATTTATGCTAAAAGGGCTAGTTGAATCATGGAAACTATGAAATAGGTAAAGTCTACCTTAAAGGCAGATGCTGGTAGCAGCAGTGATGTAGATTTGGAAAAATCACTAAAAATAGTAGGATAGGAATTAAATAGTGAATAAATTATGTAAACGAACCTTGATGAATCTATTTTCATAGAAAAGTAACGAAACGATCATATGGACAGTATGTTAAGAGATATTCAGGTTCTAGTGAGACAGGGCCAGAACGGTTTCTGGATTCCCTGTTCCGACTTTGGAAATTCATTATAAATTAACCAGAGATAATTATGAGTCATGCCATATATGTATAGATTCCTCTCTGAGTCTAGTTTCTATAGAAACAAACGGCATCAGTATTGAAGCTCTGTGCAGGGAGATATCCAAGTCGTAATGCGCAAAGGTCAGTGTAGTCGATCCCTGTAACATGGGAGATTTTGACTAATAAAATGTACTAATTGGCCCAACCAAAAATTCTAGAAAAAAATATGTAGATGGGAATATGAGTCTAGTTTCAGGGAAAATTTACGGAACTGGATTTCGAGTTTCATAACTCAAGATATGATTTTTAAAGCGACTAGTACGCAGATTGGCAGCTTGTCCGGGGAATTTTTTTTAGTGGTTTGAAGTCTGTTAACACCTCGTGTTCGACTCCGGCGACGGCCTCGTGTTCGGGGTGTTACAGTGACAATAAAGAATAAATATCCGATACCGCGTATTGACGATTTGTTTGATCAACTAAAGGGAGCCTCAGTGTTTTCAAAGATAGATTTGAGATCGGGTTATTATCAGTTGCGAATTCGAGATTCGGATATACCCAAAACTGCTTTCAGAACGAGATACGGTCACTACGAATTCTTAGTGATGCCGTTTGGGCTCACTAATGCCCCTACGGTATTTATGGATTTGATGAATCGGATCTTCAGACCGTATTTGGATCGGTTTGTAGTTGTGTTTATCGATGATATTTTGGTCTATTCGAGAAATGAAACCGATCATGCTGAACACCTGGGATTAGTGTTGCAAATTTTATGGGATAAGCAGTTATATGCTAAGTTCAGTAAGTGTGAGTTCTGGTTAAGAGAGGTTAGCTTCTTGGGACATGTGGTATCTGCATCGGGTATTCGAGTTGGTCCAGTTGCGTATAGATTGATTTTACCCCCTGAACTTGAAAAGATTCACGACGTCTTTCATGTTTCGATGCTTCGACGTTATAGATCTGATCCATCTCACATAATTAATCCATCAGAGGTTGAAATTCAATCTGATATGAGTTATGAAGAAGAATCGATTCGTATCCTAGCTAGTGAAGTGAAAGAGTTGCGAAACAAAAGGGTTCCGTTAGAAAAGGTGTTATGGCTCAAACACGAAATAGAAGAAGCTACTTGGGAAACCGAGAACTCTTTGAAAGAACGATTCCCAAACCTATTTATCGGTAGATTTTCGGGGACGAAAATTTCTTAAGTGGGGGAGAGTTGTGACAGCCCTAAATTGACCCTGGTCGAAAAGTGGTTTCGGGACCGCTAAACCAAGTCACCGAAGTATTTGAGTATAATATTTATTGTCTAAAATATGTGAATATGAGTGTGTGAAAGTTTTAAGCTTTGATTTAGTTAATTGCATGTGAATTTAGTTAATAGGACTTATGTGTGACACTTTTGAAATGTGATAGGTTAATCTATAAGGATCTATTAGTGCATGTAATCAAAAGGGTGGACTTGCATATCAATTTCCCCACTTTGATAGTAGTGGCCGGCCATGACAATGAGGATAGACAAAATGTGATGGGTAAAACATATTATAAACATTTTGTGATAACATGTGTTAAGAACAATAAAATATGAGGGGAGTGGGAGGAGAAACCAAAGTTGTTTCATCCTTGCTCCCCCATTTTGTCGTAACTAGAAGAAAAAAAAAGCTTTATCCTTTTTGATTCTTCTTGGCCGAAATGAAAAGAGGAAGAAGGGAGGGAAGCATTCGGTCATCTTAGGCTAATATTAAGGTAAGGAGTTTATACTAGTTCTTGAAATTTTAGTTGATCTTGGGTGAGATATCAAGTTATTTTTGTAACCCATGTTGAAATTTTGATTTTGGAATGAGTAAGGTTTTCGTCTATGGTAATTAACAAGGGTGATGGTGGTTGTTTCATGCTAAATCTAGATGAACAATGATAGTTTGCTTATATCTTGATATTTATGAGTTCCTTTCTTGGTTCTACCTTAAACCCATGAAGTATATTTTTATTTGGTGTTGTTGGAGGTTTCGGTCATGGGTAGAAAAAAAAAGAAGAAAACTATAGATTTTGAGATTTATGATAGAAATTAATGAGTGAGAGTTGGATAGATATTATGATGTTAAAATTCATGGGATTATAAGCTTGTAAGTTTGATGGTGAAATTTATGCTTTGTGAGGGTAAATGGTTTAAAAGGAGCATTCGGCCATGATGTAAAATTATGATGAAGTGTGTACTAAGGCCGAATATGATTTTGAATATTATTGAGAAATGTATGTGTTTTGAATTGATGGAATGGAGAGGATGCTTTAATTGTGTTATGAACAATTATATGTTAAATTGAGGTTTGCTAAGCTAGCTATTAAGGTGAAGTGCAAATGTTAGTATTTGATTACTAGTGTATATATGTGTATTAGCCGAGCTTTGAACTTGAAACAAAATGGTATGTAGTCAATACAAGTAACCATATTTGTAGAATGTATTAAGTAGATAATCGGCCTCAACATAGACATGCATATTCGGCCACATGAATGAATACATGGATTGATGTTGTACGTTCGGCTAAAGGTAAGCATATTGATGGCTTTATATTGACTTAGAAAATCGGCTAAAGGAGAATATTGGCTAATATGTTGAATTTGATTCATGATTTCATACATATATGACTCTAATGCCTAATATATATGGGCTAAGTACCTTGAATTTCTCTTTGATGTTCCAAATGATTAAATCAATTTATTTGTTAAATTAAGCTCAAGAGCAAGGGAGAACTAAATCCGATAAAGGAAAGGAAAAGGTGATCGAATAGCCGTTGAAATTGTTCGACAACATCCGAGGTAAGTTTTCGAGTAATGGAACTTAGATTATGATTCAATTAGATCATGTTGTATAGCGAATCAAAACCATGCTCTTTGTATGTGGTTATTGAGCCGAAATGGTGATGGTAGATAAGTGCCTTGTGTCTGAGTTCTAGTAATGAAAACGAAATAAAGATGTGTTATGATTTGTGGACATATGTGCATGATTATTCGGATGATAACCGGACTAAGATCCGAAGGCATTCGTGCGAGTTGCTATATCCGGGCTATGTCCCGAAGGCATTTATGCTAGTGATTATATCCGGGCTAAGACCCGAAAGCATTTGTGCGAGTTGCTATATCCGGGCTAAGACCCGAAGGCATTTGTGCGAGTTGTTATATCTGGCTAAATCCCGAAGATACTTGGGTTTGGAAGTGAGCGATCATGCTGTAATAATTTCAATTAATACGCTCATAAAATCCAAACGATAAGGTATGTTTCGTACATGCATCGGAAAAGTCGATTCGTTTTTAAATAGTATTCGTTCAATTGATTAACGAACTTTCGGCCTTTAGTTAGGTTTAATACCTTGTGTATGAATATGTTGATTGAAGTGTGAAGTAAGTTGGATTATGAGAATGTGCATATATGAAGTTATTCATTTAGCCATATGAATTTTATACTTTAGTCAAAAATAAATTTCATTACTCAAACTTACTAAGCATTAAATGCTTATTCCGTTTCTTTGATTCTCTGTTTTATAGATTTTAGTTCGTCAGCTATCGGACTCGGGATTGTCGAAGTCGAAGTCGTCCACACTATCAAAGCCTTTTTGGTACTCTTTTAGTTGAACTCTGAAAATGGCATGTATAGGACTGCCCTTTTGTTGTTGGTCATGTACCTTTTGGTATTGTATAAATTTGGATAGCCATGCGAAAATGGCTTATATATCTTGAGCATAGCATTATAATCATTTTGTATATTGTTCATTGAGTGGTATGGAAATGCTTGGTAACGATTAGCCATTGGAATGGTTAATCACGATCATTTTAGTGCTATGTATGACAAATGGCTAGTTGATCCATGGAAAATCATGAAATAGGTATAGTCTACCTTAAAAACAGATGCTGACAGCAGCAGTGATGTGAATTTGAAAAATCACTAAAAATAGTAGGAATGGAATTAAATAGCGAATAAATTATGTAATCGAACCTTGATGAGTCTATTTTCATATGGAAGAAACAAAACGATCATATGAGCCGTATTTTAAGGGATGTTGAAGTTTTCGTGAAATAGGGCTAGAGCGATTTCTGGATCCCCTGTTCTGACTTTGGAAATTCACTATAAATTAACCAGAGATAATTAGAAGTCATGCCTTATATGTACAAATTCCTCTTCGAGTTTAGTTTCATTAGAAAAAAACGGCATAAGTATTGAAGCCCTGTACAGGGAGATATCTAAGTCGCAATGCATGAAAGTCAGAGTAGTCAAACCCTGTAACAGGGGAGACTTTAACTAATAAACTGTACTAATTGGCCCGACCAAAAGTTCTAGAAAAAATATTTTTGATGGATATATGAGTCTAGTTTTAGGGAAAACTTTACGGAATTAGTTTTCGAGTTTTGGAACTCAAGATATGATTTTTAAAGTGACTGTGATGCAGTTAACCAGCTTGTCTGGAAACTTTAAAATGAACTGTGTATAAATAAGTGAATTAAGTCCGTTAACACCTCGTGTTCGACTCCGGCAACGGTCTCGGGTATGGGGTGTTACAGTTAGGGCACACGGTAGTGTCACAAACCGTGTCCAAACCCATGTAACTCTCTGACTTCTGCTACACGGCCAGCCATCTGCCCGTGCGCTTGGTCGTGTGGTTAATTTAATTTTTCAAAATTAAGTGTAGGTTTTACACGGCCAAGACACACGCCCATCTTCTGGGCCGTGTAGCACACATGGCTAAGACACACGCTCGTGTCTCTGCCCATGTGTTCAATTTTGAGCATTCTGTTTCTCAAATTTCAGATGCAGGGGACACATGGGCAAAACCGTGTGTCACACACCCATGTGCCAGGCTGTGTGTCACACATGGTCATGACACACGCCCGTTTGTCTAGCCATGTGGACAAAATAAACTTATTTCCTAGCTTTATTTCTCATCCAAAATTTCCAATAACCTACACCAAAAGTTACAAGCATATACCAACCAATTCAAGCATTAAATCGAAGTCAATTCTAATGTCTAATATGATATTTTATCATATGCATTCATGATTATAATCTTACCTTTGTTTAATTTATATGTTATGCTTAACTTGATCAATCATTTTCAATATACTTAACACATAGATATTTTTCATAATATAACCTTATAAGTATATCAAAACATACCAAAGGCTAATTTACAAACAACATTCATATGCCAACAATGGCCAAGTTACCTATACGTGCCATTATACCAAAACAAGTTAGTGAATAGTGTGATAATGCTCTAACCAATCTCTAACCTTTGCGAGCTTTCGAGCACTATAAAATAGAGAAAATAAAACCTAGTAAGCATTATATGCTTAGTAAGTTCGTGGAACAAGAATTAAAACTTACCATTCACATTTAATAATATTAAGCATACAATCAACATGCTCTCATCATTTTGGCAAGTTTACCTAAACATATATACTCAATCAAACAAGTTAGTCATATAATACATTTATACATCAAATAAACATAGATGAGCTCATCATATATTCCTTCATCAAATAATTCAGAAATATTTAGGACATATTTCTATTTATGTCATCATTTTCTCATGTCAAAAGTTTTATCCGTTGAATTATTGAAATATCTATGAATACTAAAATAGTACACTCAAGGTGTAGAAATCTATAAATCGTCAATTCATAATCAAGAGTACCCATCAGGGCACATAATCTAATAGCACAATCTCTAGCCATATATCAGGATGCTCAAATGAGCCGTGTAATCATGTAACAGGACACTTATCCAGGCTATTAGGAAACTCATAAGAGTTTTAATTAGGGAGCTTATAAAGCTTATCAGATATCTCTAAAGAGATATTATCAGGAAGCACCAGATAAGGTAACAGAGAGTTCAAGCGTGCTTAACAAGACACTCATGAAGAGCTGCTTTTGCGCCTACATTATATGTCGAATCACAACCGATCGAAACATGTAACAGGACACTCACAAAGAGCTACAGTAGTGTGCAACAAATGTAGAATCACTACCGATCAGCATGCTCGCAGGAATTATATATATATCAAGATGCTCAAGAGCTATATCTGGATTACTAATATGAGCTAAATCCTGCTTGCAATATATGCAGAATCTCATTCATATAAGGAAAATCATATGTATCTATAGATTTCTATTATTCCAATGGAACTTAACATTTTAATAACCTTTCCATCCATGTAATCATTTCATGTATTTATAATTTTCATATAAATCACATAAACATCTACTACATTCAAATGAAATACAACATCCTGTAACACCCCTAACCCGTACCCGTCGCAAGAATAAGGTTACGAGGTATTACTGAACAATACACATCATTCACATATATAACACATACCTTTATGCATTCATAATCAAAATCCATGCAACACATTCAAATTGTCCCTTACAAAGCCTTATGAGACCTTAAAACATGCTTAAAAGAGGTTCGGGACTAAACGGATAACATTTAAAAATTTTAAAATACTTATAAAATTTTCATGCATACAGGGTTCACACGCCTGTGTCAACAGGCCGTCTGCCTCACACGGCCACCAAACACGCCCATGTCACAAGCCTTGTGGAAACAGGGCATACATATTGACTTGCATCATACGGTCAGCCACATGCCATGTGCCAGGCCGTGTGTCACACACAGCCAGTAGACACACCCGTGTGTCTAAGCCGTGTAACTCGCTGACTTGTTTAACTAAGTTACAGTAGGCACACGGTCGAGAAACATGCCCGTGTGCTCAACTGTGTGGAGCGAAATTAGGCTTAGTTTAAGCCACATTTCTTATCCTCCTCATGCATACCTATACCACATCATTTCATACCATTTCAAAACATTCAAAGGAAACCAAAGGATACTATCTCATACATATTTCATGCCATTTATAAACCATTCTTTCAACCCCTAAAATCATAACCAAAAACATACCACATCAATGTCATAACCAACATTTTTCACCTAACTTATTTATGCATATTCTCATCATATTATCAACTAATTCATGCCACAAAACATACCATTTCATCATCTCAAAATCAATCCACAACATGCCTTCTTCCAACCAATAATACACCAATTAACATCTAGCTAGTTGAGCAACTCATAGCCATCACAAGAACCATATCAAATATGCCAAAACACAAGGCAACTATTATCACATATATCACTTATCGAACTCATAAATCAAGGCAACTTAAATGGCTAAATACACACCAACATTACATCATTTCACAAGCCAACACACATGGATAATATCATAACTCAAAACTTATCATCAACTCACTAGCCTATACATGCCATATACCATAATTACAAAGCATCTAAAAATACCAACAAGTAGTCAATAGTGTGATGACGATTCCTGATGATCCTGATGTTTGAGCTAGCTTCAATAATCTATAAAACAGGGAAAGAACACACAAAGTAAGCTTTAAAAGCTTAGTAAGCCATCTAAAAATAAAATTACCACATGAATTAACATCATTTCCATCAATAGGAAAACTATGAGTAAGCACATATAAGCTCACCAATCTTTCCCAATGTATACATATTCAATATCATAAGTGAATTTGTAACAGCCCGATTTTAGGCTTAGTTAGAACAGTGGTTTCAAGACCCCAATCTAAAGTTAAAATATTTATTTTATTATTTTATTAAGGTTTACAGTATGATAGAAGGATCGTGTGAAAATTTCGTAAAGAAATTTTACCATTTGAGTGGTTAATTAGGTAAAAAGGACTAAATCGCGTAAAATGTAAAAGTTGAATTCTATAACTTAAAGATATTAAATGGTTATGATATTAAATAGTAGGAGTCCTTAAGTGGTAATTATCCCATAAATGTTGATAATGGAATTCTATGGCATGATATTGTTGAAATTTATGATGTTTTTAAAGGTTAGTTTTGTAAATTGGTTAATAAAGATTAAATAAATAGAATAAAACCAAATTTCATCTTTCTATTCATCATCTATCACTGAATGTTCAAGGAAAAGAAACCATTTTTTTCTTTAAAGGTTTGGCCACTTGAATCTTTGATTAAGGTACAGTTTTTACTTGATTTTTAATGATTTCTATGTTTTTGAGCTCGTTGCAGCTTAATCTAGCTAGCCCGTACCTTCGCTTTTGAAATTGCTATAGATTTTGAATGATGCCATTATTGAATGCTTGGTTTTTTTGGATGATTGATGATAGTTTTGGAAGGTTTAATGTTAAATATACAAGTTTTGTTAAATGTTTTTTGATAAAAATCTCAATTAGGGATTAAATTATGAAATTATGAAATTATGTGGTTAAAAGTATGAATAAAATGAAAATATGGGCTATTATGAGGCTATACAAAATTCAGCTAGCATGGGGTTGTCCTTAAATGGATGAATTTGTGATTTTATGTATAAAGACTAAATTATAAATATGTGAAATAATAGGGCAAAAGTGTTATTTTGCCAAAATGTGTAAATTGTGCTAAATTGAATGAATTAATGATTAAATAACTAAATTTAATTGTTATATAGATTTAGAAAAATTAGATTCGGATCTAGAATGGGAGAAAACAAAATATCAGCTTAGTCGATCTGTTCCATCATTTTAACAATCGAAGTAAGTTCGTATTGAATAAGTGTAACGCCCCAAACTTTTTTATTTCGACTTTCATGAAAATGTGACACAAATGTGTATCTGCTTCAGCGGTTAAATGTTCTGGGAGTGTGTGAGAGGTCCAAAGTTCAAGCTTTTCATTTGGCAAATTTTGGTTTTTTCCTGAATAAAGCCTTTACCTTATTAAAAGAGTTTAAGTTTAATTGTTGGTAAGCTAATAACAGAATGGGCCTGCTGGTCTGGTGGTTAAATGGAGTCTTAGTCTGCTGAAAGTCGTGTGTTCGAGTCTTTGCGCAAGCTTGATTGTTATTTTTGCTCTGCTGACTTGTAGAGTTTCTATTGGGCGAAAAGTCTGTGTAGTAGGGTTAGTGGAGAGATTTGAGGGATATGAGGAGTTGTTTTATCCTAGTTTTCTTTTCTTTTTCAAATTCTTCCCTAAAATTCTGACGTTCCTTTCCCTTTCATCTCTCTGTCGAATTTTCATTTGCTAAACTCTCCCTCTTCCTTGTCGTTTTTTGCCTTAACTGTTGTCAATAGAACTTTCTTCTTATTTCGTGTTTCTCCTTCGTATTTTGGTTGGAAGACGTACTCGTTTGGTGAGTGGTAGTAAGTTCTATAGAGGAGGGAGCCTCTATTTACTCTTTTGATTTTTTTGTCAAATCCTCTGTTAATATAGTGCTTGTGTTATAATAGCAGCAAATCTAGTGGTTAGGGGTTTCCCTCATTTGGAATCATAATCAAATCATCGCGGTAATTCAGTAAGTGTTGGAATTCAATGTTGGTTTTGTAGTTCGATTTAGTCACAAATTAAATCTGACTCCAGGCTTTGGGTTGTCGATTTTTTGGTTTCAGAAGGTTCGAGAGTGGCTGCGCGTCAAAATTGTACCAGGTGTGTACCTGGATATGTAGAAAATGAGGTTTTTACAAAAGCCGAAAACGTTTCTATCGATGCCACATGCCTGTATAGTAGGCCGTGTGCCATAACATGGGTGTGTGATCAACGATGCCAAGCCCTATGCACAGACATGACCATGTGATGGCTAGGTAAGCCGTGTACGACACATAGGCTCGACCGATTTGGGCCATGTGGGCTACACGGGTGTGTTGGCCTACACGGCTAAACCACACGGGCAAACCACATGGGCGTGTGAGCCTATTTTTCTAAGATGTTTTCTAAGGTTGCACGGGTCACCCAAGTCGATTGTAAACCTACTGTAGGGTTGGTAAGCACTACTTAGGTCCTAATTGACTGAAATGACTATTTGACTATATATATATTTACATGTTGTCGAGCACGATGAGATTTAATGAATTGATATTGTATGCACTGCTGCCATGATATAGTATGTCGTTACTGTATGTTGCATTGCATTGGGAGGGGGTTGATATTGCTCGGAGGAAGTGTATTGAAAGGCCTCTTGCCTAATTTAATGGCAGCTCAGCTACAAACCACTGTTTAGTGCCGCATTCGGTACTTTTTGGAGTGTATGGATGGGTGGGTTGATTGTATCCCCACATGGAATGTAGGGTTGGACGGAGATGGTGTGTAGAGGCTGGCTGGCTAGGATTTTGTGATTGCATATTTGTTACTACTACTGATACATTGATGAGCTAAGGCCCAACTGCATGACTGATTATGTACTGAGATGAGCTAAGGCCAAATTGAAACCGATGCTATTACTGAAAAAGGCTTAGGTCCAGACTGTGATCATGTGCATACTATCTGTTTGTTTACATGAGGATTACACATTGAGTGTACGTAAAATCACCCCTTCGGTTTAATCTATTCAGGTAATCCCCAGGCTTGACAGGTCGGAGCAGCGGAGGACTCGATGGTGGGCACACGACCCCTTTGCCACTGTTTCGTACGTATTTATGATTTTAAAATTTTATTTGGGTATTTTATTGTAATTTGGCCTCTATAGTTTTTTATTTTAGTTTGGAATTTTTATTGGTTATGGTTTATAACTGCTAGTATTATGAAAACTCGGGTTTTCAAAGTAAACAAACATTTTAACAAAATCTCACAAATATGCAAACTATTTTACAAGCTTCCGCATTGAATGAACATTTTGAAGACTTTCAATTGATTAAATAACACGATTGTAAAATTAGTAAGTAATACTAAAATGTTTCTAAACGGAAATTGTTTTAAGCAAAGTTACGGTTTTCTAACACACTACCATGTGATATCGCACAATCCAGGCATAGCGTCTAGGCCAGGTTTGGGGTGTTACATTCAGTGGTATCAGAGCCAAGTTGTAAAACTCAACTGTGGATGTGGGTTTTTAAGACGAGATTTTCTGAGAACTGATTTCTAAATGTTTTTACTGACACTAAGTCTTCGACGCCGATCGAGTACGTTTTCTGAAACTATTTTTGATAGTATATCTTGAAACTGCTATAAGTAGTATATGTTGAGACTACTATAGATAGACTGTACTGAAATCACTTAAAATAGTGTATACTGAGCTGTAGTAAAATTGATAGGAATTGATTGACACTGTGATGAACAAAACAAACTTTACACCTCTGATAATGTTTTCATAAAATATCTGTTAATAAACACTGGAATTGTAAACTGATGCATAAAACTGTTAATACAGATAAAACGTAATTAGAAAATAAGCACTAGAGGTACTCATAGATGAGGTACAAGAGGCCATGGTAGAAGCTGTAGAGGTGCTCGAGCTAGGTCTTTGTCATCTGGCAATCTGCCTAACTTTGATACTAGTGAGACACCGGCCTCACCTGTGACTGAGATTGGGTCTCATGATCGAGCGACTGGGGAAGACGCACTGTCCCAGGCCATATTGAGGATTTTAGAGAGGATCACTAGGCCTAATACTGGAGTTGGAGGTCGCGAGTTAGTTATGGAACGACTCCGGCCTAACGGAGCTGAGGTTTTCAAGGGTATTGGTAAGGTTGCCCCTAATGTGGCTGAGTACTGGATAGAGGCCACAGAGAGGATTATGGATGATCTAGACTGCACTCCCTAGCAAAAATTAAAGGATACTATATCGTTGCTGTAACACCCCGTACCCGAGACCGTTGCCGGAGTCGAACATGAGGTGTGAACGGACTTAATTCATTTGCTTACACATTTCATTTTAAAATTTCCAGACAAGCTGACCAACTGCATCACAGTCACTTTAAAAATCATATCTCGAGTTCCAAAACTTGAAAACCGATTCCGTAAATTTTTCCTGAAACTAAACTCATATTTCCATCTACAAATTTTTTTCTAGAATTTTTGGTTGAGCCAATTAGTACAGTTTATTAGTTAAAGTCTCCCCTATTTCAGGGTTCGACTACTCTGACCTTCATGCATTACGACTTAGATATCTCCCTGTACAGAGCTTCAATACTTATGCCGTTTGTTTCTAACGAACCTAGACTCAAAAAGGAATCTATTCATATAAAGAATGTCTTCTAATTATCTCTGGTTAATTTATGGTAATTTTTCAAACTCAGAACAGGGAATCCAGAAAATGCTCTGGCCCTGTTTCACGAAAACTTAAGCATCTCATAAAATACGGCTCATGTGGTCGTTTCGTTTCTTTCATATGAAAATAGACTCATCAAGATTCGATTACATAATTTATTCACTATTTAATTCCACTCCTACTATTTTTAGTGATTTTTCCAACTTACGTCACTGCTGCTGTCAGCATCTATTTTAAGGTACATTTTTACTTATTTCATAATTTTCCATGAATCAAATAGCAAATTTTCATTAATGTTTACAATATAATTACAATTTCCCTATAAGCTGACTTCCTGAGCAACAGTCACTAAAGTTTTTATAACTAGAGCTACGAAACTCCAAATCAATTGCCGTAAATTTTTCTTGACAGAAGACTCATTTATCTATTATCCAAAAAATTTTCAAAATTTTTAGTTTAGCCCAACAATACCAGATTTTTCTTAAAGTTCACCTTGTTTCACTGTTTGACTAAATTGACTATCCTTCACTACGAATCAAATTTCTCATTGTACAGAATTCAAAATATGTTCTTGTTTATTTCATTTGAAACTAGACTCATTAAGGAGTCTAAGCACATAAATTTTATCTTAGGGCCATTTTTGTACAATTTATACTGATTTTATAAAAACAGAACAGGGAATCTAGTAGTCATTTTGACTCAGCCCCACAATACTTCAAATATCTCAGGATCGGTAACTCTTTTGTTTTTATAGTTTCTTTTGTAAGAAACTATACTCTTCAAGCTTTAATGACATAATTTACTCAGCTTCTAATTCAAGTCCTACAAATTATGGCGATTTTCCAAAATTACCTTACTGCTGCTGTCCCCAAGCAGATTATTACCAAATCAAATGCTAACATTTGCATTTCACCTTAGTAGCTAGCTTAGCAAACCTTAATTTAACATATAATTGTTCATAACACAATTAAAGCATCCTCTCCATTCCATCAATTCAAAACAGATACATTGCCCAATAGTATCCAAAATCATATTCGGCCTTAGTACACAACTTGTTAGCCGATTTTCTCCATTTAGCAACTAATGCACATATGTGCTCATTTGTTAGACTCTACTTCACCTAACTACCATTTTCTTTTTCACCCAAATAACATGAACAACAACCATTTCTTGAACATTTTCTCTTCAACAATTCTTCATAAAACATAAGGACTATAACCCAATCTCATCCTTTAATAACTAAAACCGAATGCTCAAGACACCACACCATTTCAAATTTTGGTCATGGGTTAAGCAAAGAACTTAATGACTAACTAAAAAAAATGCTAAAAATCCAAGAATCATCCTTGAACTTACCTTGATTTAGCTAACCACCATAGCTGAATTTTTCAAAGCTTTTCTCTTCTAGGTACGGCAATGAGGAGCAAGGATGGAGAAACTTTGGTTTCTCCTCCCATTAACTAGTATTTTATTAACCTTATTCCTTATTTCATTTTGTAACATAAAATTTTTAGCATAAAATGTTGACACAAAATAATTATAATATGCTTTAGTCCATAACATGGCCGGCCACCATCTAGAATTTGGCCAATTTGACATGCAAGTACAAGCATTTCTAACATGCATCAATACGCCACTTTAACATTTGCCTAGCACATTTCTAAATTTTCTCACACAAGTCCTATTTAATAAAATTCACTTACAATGAAGAAAATTCAAACATGAAATTTTCACACATGCATATATACATATAATAAGCTTCAAATATGACGGTTAATTATTTTTATGACTCGGTTTTGTAGTCCCGAAACCACTTTCTGACTAGGGTCACATTAGGGTTGTCACAGCTGCTATGTGATGAGGCATATTAGTGATGGCTCACTGTTAAGGAAGGCTCTCAGCGCCAACGACTGGCCTTGGAGTTCTTTAAGACTGTCTTCCAGGAAAAATATATGGGGGCCAGTTATATGAATGCTTGTAGGAGAGAGTTCCTAAATCTGACTTAGGGAGATAGATCGGTGGTCGAGTATCAGGTCGAATTTTTTAGACTGAGCCGTTATACGCGAGGTATGGTGGCAACTGAGTACGAGAGATGTATACGCTTCGAGGATGGCCTCAAGGATAATCTGAGGGTTCTGATAACTCCATAAAGCGAGCGAGATGTTGCTATACTGGTTGATAAGGTGAAGATCGCTGAGGAAGTGAAGCGCGCTCAGCGCCAGAATCGAGAGTGAGGTAGGAGCAAGAGGGAATCGGAGCCCTCAAATTTCATTTAGAGGCCTAAGAAAAAGGCCAAAATTGATGGGCCGATCAGAGTTGGGGCTCTTAGTGTTGCTACTGGACAACTATTGTGTACTGACTGTGGTAGACGCTATCAGGGTGAATGTTGAAAAGGAACTGGGCTTGTTTGAGGTGCGGTTCATTAGAGCACCGTATTAGAGAGTGTTCACGGAGGTCCGATCAGATGCAAGCTTCTAGCATGGGTACTGTACCACCACCGAGGGAAGTTCAGCAGCCACCAAGAGGCCATGGTTAGGCCAGAGGTAGGAATGGTTTGGGTCGTGGTCAGAGAGCACCAGGTAGAGGTGCAGGTCATACTGAGGCGATGCAACCGACTTTAGTTTATGCTACATGTCGCCAAGAGGATGGAGAAGCTCCGAACGTTATCATGGGTATGTTCTTAATTTATAATATACCTTATTTTACACTGATAGATATAGGATCCACTCATTCTTATATAGCCTGTATTGTGTCCAAGAACTTGGGTATCTTGGTTGGGAGCACTGGGAGTGAGGTGACTGCATTAAGTCCACTGGAATAATCAGTAAGGGTAAATAAGTTATTAAGGATGTTCCTCTAGAAGTTCAAGGGGAAATCTTTCTGGCTGATCTGATGGAACTGCCTTTTGGAGAGTTTGATATGATATTGGGAATGGACTGCTTGTTTAAACATCGAGTGAGCTTAGCTTGTGCCACCAAAAGGGTTGCACTGAGAACTAAGGAGGATAGCAAGGTAGTCATAATTGGGGAACATTAAAACTACTTATCAAATGTGATTTCTGCATTGAGGCCGAAAAAGTTGGTTCATAAAAGATATGAGGCGTATCTAGTCTACATTAGTGTTTCAGATGCTGGGGATTCTTTGGTTAAGGATATCAGGACGACTAAGGACTTTCCAGATGTTTTTCCTGAAGAGCTACCTGGGTTACCTCCGAATCGTAAAGTTGAGTTTGAGATTGAGCTCCTTCCTGGTAGAGCTCCGGTGTCCATCGCTCCTTATTGGATCGTGGGTTCATCCGCCCTAGTGTGTCTCTGTAGGGAGCACCAGTTCTGTTTGTAAAAAAGAAGGATGGATCCATGCGTATGTGTATTGACTATTGACAATTGAACAAGTTGACAATTAATAATAAATACCCCTACCGAGGATAGATGATCTATTCGACTAGTTCCGAGGAGCTTCAGTTTTCTCTAAGATTAATCTCTGATCAGGGTATCACCAGTTGAGAGTTAAGGAGGCTGATGTGCATAAGGTGGCGTTTAGGACTCGTTATGGTCACTATGAGTTCTTAGTAATTCCATTTGGATTGACTAATGCACGGGCAGCTTTTATGAATCTCATGAACTGAGTGTTCTAGCCCTATCTGGATGGGTTCGTGGTGGTATTTATTGATGACATACTGGTATATTTGAAGACTGAGGATGAGCACGATGAACACGTCAGAGTGGTTCTACAAGTTCTGTGAGAGAAACAACTGTATGCTAAGTTTAGTAAATCTGAGTTCTGGTTACGTGAAGTAACGTTTTTAGGATATGTGGTTTCTACTGAGGGGATTAAAGTGGATCCTCGAAAGATTGAGGCTGTCTTTGATTAGAAGCAGCCTAAGACTATATCTGAGATTCGTAGTTTTCTAGGACTGGTAGGGTACTATCGATGTTTTGTAGAAGGGTTTTCACTGATTGCGGCACCATTGACTAAGCTGTTACGCAAGGGTGTACCATCTAACTAGACTGATGCGCAGCAAGAAAGCTTTGAGAAGCTCAAAACTATATTAACTGAGGCCCCTGTTCTGATACAGCCAGAGTCTGGGATAGAGTTTACTGTTTATAGCGATGCATCATATGTCAGTTTAGGATGTGTGTTGATGCAAGAGGGTAAGGTGGTAGCGTATGCCTCTCGTCATATTAAGACTCATAAGGCAAATTATCCAATGCATGACCTAGAGTTGGCCGCAATGGTGTTCGCATTGAAATCTGGAGGCATCACCTATATGGTGAAAAGTGTATCATCTAAACGGATCACAAGAGCTTTAAGTACCTCCTCACTCAGAAGGACCTGAATCTTAGGCAGCATTGATGGATTGAGCTGCTTAATGATTACGATCGTACGATTGAATACCACCCTGGTAAAACCAATGTGTTGGCTGACGCACTGAGCCGTAGGGCTATGACTGATTTGAGGGCAATGTTTGCTCTCCTTAGTTTATTTGATGATGGTAGTCTATTGGTCGAACTTTAGGTTAAACCAAAGTGGATAGAGTAGATTAAAGGTAAACAGATGGAGGACAAGTCTTTGGGTTTTCGCTTCTGACAGGTTGAGAGTGGGAATACTGTAGATTTTGAACTGAATAGCGAAGGGGTACTCTATTTCCATGAGAGAATCTGTGTACCTAAAGATACTGAATTAAGGCAATTGATATTAAGAGAGGTGCATAGTAGCCCTTATGCTACGCATCCTAGCGGAAATAAGATGTAACGTGACCTACGCAAGTTATACTGGTGGCCAGGTCTTAAACGAGAAGTTGCCAAATTTGTGGCTAAGTGTCTAACATGCCAGAAGGTTAAGGCTGAGTATTAGTTACCATTGGGTTTGTTGCAGGCAATTAATATTTCACTTTGGAAATGGGAGCGGGTGACTATGGACTTCATTAGTGGGATACCCCTCACACCCACTAAGAAGGATTCTGTATGGGTCCTCGTAGATCGATTGAACAAGTCTACCCATTTCATACCAGTTCCTACTGACTACTCACTGCAGAAGCTAGCTAAACTATATGTGTCTAAGATATTGAGATTGCATGGGGTACCAGTTTCAATCATCTCTAATAGAGATCCTCGTTTCACATCTCGATTCTGGAAAAAGCTACATGAGGCTCTTGGTTCAAGGTTAGACTTCAGTACTGCTTTCCATCCTTAAACTGATGGTCAATCTGAGAAGGTGATTCAGATACTGGAGGATATGTTGAGCAGCTATGTGATTGACTTCCGAGGCAGTTGGGAGGAGTATTTGCCATTGGCAGAGTTTGCTTACAATAATAGTTATGAGTCTAGTATATATATGGCACCTTATGAGGCACTTTATGGTCGTAAGTATCTCACTCCATTATGCTGGACTGAGTTGGACAAGCAACGAGTTCTGGGTCTTGAACTAGATTCTGATACTGAGAATAAAGTTAGGTTGATTTAAGATCGACTAAAAGCGGCATCAGACAGACAGAAGTCCTATGCATATCTAAAACAACGTGAAATCGAGTATCTTGTGGGAGACTTCATTTTTCTTAAGGTCTCGCCATGAAAGAAGCTTCTGAGGTTTGGTCGTAAGGGCAAACTGAGCCCTAAATTTATTGGACCCTACCGTGTGCTGAAACGAGTGGGACTAGTTGCCTACCAGTTAGGGTTACCTCTAGAGTTGGACTGAATTCATGATGTTTTCCATGTATCGATGTTAACGCGCTACCACTCTGATCTTATGCATATTGTACCTGTTGAGGAGATCGAGGTTAGGCTAGATCTGACCTTCGAGGAGGAGCCGGTTCAGATATTGGATCGTGATGTAAATGTTTTGAGGAGGAAGTCTATTCCACTGGTTAAAGTTCTATGGCATAATCATAGCACGGAGGAAGCTACGTGGGAGCCTGAGGATGCGGTGCGTCAGCAGTATCCTCAACTATTCTGATCAGGTAAATTTCGAGGACGAAATTTTCTTTTAAGGGATAAAGTTGTAACGCCCTAAAAGTTCTATTTTGGCTTTCGTGAAAATGTGACACAAATGTGTATCTGCTGCAGTGGTTAAGTGTTCTGGGAATGTGTGAGAGGTCCCAAGTTCAAGCCTTTCATTTGGAAAATTTTGGTTTTTTCCTGAATAAAGGCTTAACCTTATTAAAAGGGTTTAAGTTTAATTATTGGTAAGTTAATAATAGAATGGGCCTGTTGGTTTGGTGGTTAAGTGGAGTGTTAGTCTAGTGAAGGTCATATGTTTGAGTCTTTGCGCAAGTGTGATTGTAATTTTTGTTCTGCTGAGTTGTAGAGTTTCTGTTGAATAAGAAGTCATAGTAGTGGGGTTACTGGAGAGATTTTAGGGATATGGGGAGTTGTGGGTTATCCTAGTTTTCTTTTCTTTTTCAAAATTTTCCCCAAAATTCTGGCGTTCCTTTCCCTTTCATCTTTCTGCCGAATTTTCATTTGCTAAACTCTCCCTCTTCCTTGTCGTTTTTTGCCCTTACTATTGTCAACAGAACTTTTTTCTTATTTTGCATTTCTCCTTCGTATTTTGGTTGGAAGACGTGCTCGTTTGTGAGTGGTAGTAAGTTCTACAGAGGAGGGAGCCTCTATTTACTCTTTTAGTTTTTTATCGAGTCCTCTATTAATATAGTAATTGTGTTATAATAGCAGCAAATCTGGTGATTAGGGGTTTCCCTCGTTTGGAATCGTAATCAAATCGTCGTGGTAATTGTGTAAGTGTTGGAATTCAATGTTGGTTTTGTAGTTTGATTTAGTCGCAAATTAAATTTGACTCTAAGCTTTGGGTTGTCAATTTTTAGGTTTTCTGAAGGTTTAGGAGTGGTTTTGAGTCAAAATCTTACTAGGTGTGTACCCAAAAATGTAAAAAACGAGGTTTTGGTGAAAGTTGAAAACCTTTTTGTCGACGTCACACGACCGTGTGGTAGGCCGTGTGGTAAGCCGTGTGGTAAGCCGTGTGCCATAACATAGGCGTGTGATCGAGAAGGCCAGGCCGTATGCACTAGACACGACCGTGTGATGGCCAAATAGGCCGTGTGCGACACAAGGGCTCAATCAATTTGGGCCATGTGGGCCTACACGAGTAAATTACACGGGCAAGCCACATAGGCGTGTGAGCCTATTTTTCTAAGATGTTTTCTAAGGTTGTACGGATCGCCCAATTCGACTGTGAACCTACTGTAGGGTCAGTAAGCACTACTTAGACCCTAATTGATTGAAATGACTGTTTGACTGATATATATATTTACATGTTATCGAGCATGATGAGATTTAATGAATTGATATTGTATGCATTGTTTCCATGATATAGCATGTCATTACTGTATGTTGTATTGCATTGGGATCAGGGTTGATATTGTTAGGAGGAAGTGTACTGAATGGCCTCAGGCCTAATTTAATGGCAGCTCAGCTGTAAACCACTGTTTACTGCCGCATCTGGTACTTTTTGGAGTGTAGGTATGGGCTGGTTGATTATATCCATACATAGAGTGTAGGGTTGGACGGAGATGGTGTGTAGAGGCTGGCTGGGTAGGATTTTGTGATTGCATATCTATTACTGCTACTGAACGTTGATGGGCTAAGCCCCAACTACATGACTGATTATGTACTGAGATGGGCTAAGGCCAAACTAAACCGATACTGTTACTGAAAAGAGCTTAGGCCCAGACTGTGATCTTGTGCATATTGTTTGTTTGTTTATATGGGGATTACACATTGAGTTTACATAAACTCACCCCTTTGGTTTAGTTTGTTCAGGTAATCCCCAGGCTTGACAGGTCAAAGTAGCGGAGGACTCGATGGTGGCCACACAACCCCTTTGCCACTGTTTCGTACTTATTTATGATTCTAAAATTTTATTTGGGTATTTTATTGTAATTTGGCCACTATGGATTTTTATTTTAGTTTGAGATTTTTATTGGTTATGGTTTATAACTGCTAGTATTAAGAAAACTCAGGTTTTCTAAAGAAACAAACATTTTAACAAAATCCTCACAAATATACAAACCGTTTTAAAAGCTTTCGCATTGAATAAACATTTTGAAGACTTTTGACTGATAAAATAACACGATTGTAAAATTAATAAGTAATAATAAAAATTTCTAAATGGAAATTCTTTTAAGAGAAGTTACGATTTTCTAACACACTACCATTTGACATCGCCCGATCCGACTATAGCATCCAGGCCAGGTTTGGGGTGTTACAATAAGCATTTTTATATTTATGCTTTTAATGCTTTGATATCATATAAATTGTATAAACATGACTATTATTATGTTTGATGACATATCAGCTAAATATGGTACTTAGTGTGTGGTTCAGTATAGCTTTAGCTAAATTTGGCACAAAGTATGCGATTTGAGATAGCTTCGACTATGTACAACACTTAGTGTGCGAGACATCATGTAATATCCTGATTTTGGGCCTAGTTGGAATAGTGGTTTCGTGATCACAAAATCCGAGATAGAAATAATTATTTTATGATTATTCTAAGGTCTATGATATGATTGCATGATTGTGTGAAAATTTCGTGAAGAAATTTTATGCATAAAGTGCTTAAATTGAAATTAGGGACTAAATCGAATAATTTGCAAAACTTGCATTCTAGAAGTTTCTAGTATGAAATTGTTTTGAAATATTAATTAGGAGGTCTTAAATAGCAATTTTACCAATTTCTAAGTCTATGGACAAAAATTGGACATGGATGGAATTTTTGGAAAGTTTAGTAGTAAGGGCATTTTGGTCATTTAGGGGTAAAATGAATTAAAATACAAAATTAAAAGCCAATTTTGCTCATCTTCAACCCCATGGACGAATATAGCAAGGAGAAACCATGTCTAGGGTTTTTCAAGCTTCCAAGCTCTTTTGTAAGTCCGTTCTAGCCTCGTTTTTAATGATTTTTACGTTTTTGGAGTCCCGGTAGCTCGATTTAGCTTATGCTAGCAATAATTTAACCTAGGGTTTATATTTGGAAAAATACCCATAGGTGAAATTTGTGTATTTTGGTGTTTTATGATAGAATATGAGGTTTTAAATTATGTTAGACAACTTGTGCTACTCGGTTTTAAGTGAAAACGAGCAAAAGGGCTTAATCGGTAAAAATACCTAATAGTCATAAGTACATGTTAGAGTGAGAATTTGATGTTTCCATAGAAGGGAAAAATTATCATCATGTCATAAAACATAAGAAAATAGGCTGAAGTTTAATTTACGAGCTTTGGGGCAAAATTGTAATTTTTCTAAAATATGATTTTCGGTCAATTTGAATAATGTGAGTCCTAATTAGACTATATTTTAAATTATAGAGCAAGGAAAACTAAAATTCGGGCTAAAATGGGGAAAATACCAAGTTGTGGATGAAATGGTAAAAGTAGCCATTTTCGCATACGAGGTAAGTTCATATGTAAATGTTGGTAACATAGTTATTTTTTAAATGTTTTAATGTTATTTAAATGATATGATAATTATTATGAAATATCATACTTGTGACAATTGTTTGATAATATGTCAAATTATGTGATATACTTGGAAAATATGAAATACTACCGAGTGTCGGTATCGACATTCCATAGAAGATGGTTGAGACATATGATTGGGAAAAATGTCCCGTTGAACCTTAGGAATGGATTAGGATACAAGTGACATGTCACTAGGATATTTGGGCATCCGAACTCGTTGAGTTGAGTCTGAGTTCACTTATGGATGCGAGCGTCCGAACTCGTTGAGTTGAGTCCGAGTTCGTGAAGATGTAACTAGGCATCCGAGCTCGTTGAGTTGAGTCTGAGTTCACTTATGGATGCGAACGCCTGAGCTCGTTGAGTTGAGTCCGAGTTTGCTTATGGGTGGGTTACATGGTAGCTTGGCTACATATGTGGCACTTATGTGCAAACTTTCCATGTATCCGAATTATATTCCGATGTGTTCAATGGCTAAAGTTCTACTGAAATGGAGGAATACTCAAGATGAAAGGGATGTATTGGTAAGTGTTGTGAAATGGGTACTTTGAACAGGTATGTACTTAACCCTCGGGTTGAAAAATCGATATAACAACAATATGGTAAGATGATAAATGAAAATGTGATATGAATGTCTTGGTGATGATTATGCAAACGATGTTTTATGTTTGCTTATATGGTTATGTTACTTGCTATTTGCATGTGAACTTATTAAGCATTTATGCTTACTCCCTCCTTTTCATTCCTTGTAGTTTTGACAAGCCAGCTCGGAAATCGGGAACGGTCGGAGGCTCGCTCACACTATCCGTATACCATCTTGGCATAATGGCTTGTATATTTTGAGTATGGCATGTATAGCATTATAATCATTTTGTATATATGGTCTTATGATATGGTTATTGAGTGGTATGGAAATGCTTGGTAATGATTAGCCATTGGAATGGCTAATCATGATCATATTTGGTGTTATGTATGTCAAAATACTAGCTAATCCATGGAAACCATGAAATAGGTAAAATTTACCATAAAATAGATTCAGACAGCAGTAGTGATGTGAATTTGAAAAATCACTAAAAATAGTAGAAATGGAATTAAATAATTAATAAGTTATGGAATCGAAGCTTGATGAGTCTATTTTCATATGGAAGAAGCGAAACAGGTATATGAGCTATATTTTATGAGATGTTTAAATTTTTTGTGAAATAGGGCCAGAGCGATTTCTGGATCCCCTGTTCTGACTGTGGAAATTCACCATAAATTTTAAAAAGATAATTAGAAGTCATGCTTTATATGTACAGATTCCTTATTGAGTCTATGTTTATTAGAGACAAATGGAATAGTCATTGAAGCTCTGTACAGGGAGATATCTGATTTGTACTACACAGAGGTCAGAGTAGTCGAACCCTGAAACAGGGGAGACTTTAACTAATAAACTGTACTAATTGGGTCGACCAAAAATTCTAGAAAAAATTAGTAGATAGATATATGAGTCTAGTTTTAGGAAAAATTTAGGGAATTGGATTTCGAGTTTCAGAACTTGAGATATGATTTTTAAAGCGACTGTGATGCAGTTAGCCAGCTTGTCTGGAAATTTTAAAATGAATTGTATGAGCTGTTTAAGTAATGAATTAAGTCCGTTAACACCTCGTGTTCGACTCCGGAAACGGTCTCGGGTACGGGGTGTTACACATCAAATATGGCACTTAGTGTGCGAAATATTGAGAATGACACTTAGTTTGCGAAATATTGAATGATTCAACGGGCATAGTCATGACGAGAATTAAAGTACGGTCGAAGTAAGTAATACAGGTACGTACAGAACTTATGTGAGAATCGAATGAAGTAAATTGGTGAGTTCATATTGTATTATGTATATTACATAAGAAAGAATTGAGTATAGGTATGTTTCATGTCAAAATGTGTTTATTTGACTATAGTGAAGTATATATTGAATGCTATGTGTGATATGAATAATAGTTGTTTAAACTAAATATTCATATGGCAATCGCCTAATTAGACCATAATCGATTTATGGCACATGAAAGAAAGACCACAGCAGGGCCTTGGCAATGTATGTGTAAGACCATAGTTGGACTATGGCATCGGAAAATTGAAGAATTTGTATCATGAGCACTTATAAACCAAAGAGGTTTGATAAGAGTATGGATGATAAATAGAAAGGTATTAGTACAAGTATGCACGAAAAAATACTCAAGTATCGAGTTATATGAAGTTGAGAACTTGTGAATGAGGACATGAATAATTTGATGTTAACTCATGAATTGATGCTTTAAATGTTAATGATTTATCTATTTCAAATTGCTATATGAATGTTGTGATCATTTTAGGCTCACATACGAACTTACTAAGTTGTGAAGCTTACTTTGTGTTATTTTTCTATGTTTTATAGTGTCCCAGTGTTCGCTCAGGTTGGGAGTCAACGGAGATCGTATCACACGGTATTTTAAACCTTGTGACTTGGTTTTATGGCATGTGTAGGCTATGGTCTTTTTGGATATGGTTGTTGGAATTGTATATGGTCATTTAAAATGGCTAATTAATGATTTTGGTTGATGGTTATAATGTGGCCTTATGATTTGGCATGTGTTAGTATGAGTTGGAGATAATACATTGATAAGCTTTGATTTGGTTATAGGTTGAATGATATGATTGGTTATTTAGTTGGATTTTGAGACATATGAAAATGTTAAAAATGATAAATGATTCGTGCTAATTTTGGTATGTGTTTTGGTCAAGAAATGGTTGAGATTTCAGAAGTGAAATGTAATGATTCAATATGGTATGATTTATGCTGGAAATAATCAATTTTGATTGCTTATTTTATTCTATATTTGATACCATTTTGATGGCTAAGTATGCATGAGAAAAGGGTGGTAAATTGGCTTTACAAATGGCCTATTTTTGTCCACATAGGCATAGACACGATGTGTGTCCCAGCCGTGTGTGAAACACGATCATGTCACACGGTAGTGTGTCCCCTAAGGTACCCTTTTGGATTAAGTCAGAATACCTTATAGGTTTGACACGGCCTAGACACACTGACGTATCTACTGGCCGTGTGTGGCACACAGGCTAGCACATAGGCGTGTTGCTGGCCGTGTGACCCAAGTCAGTAATGTAACGCCCCGTACCTGAGACCATTTCCGGAGTCGAACACGAGGTGTTAACGGACTTAATTCATTACTTAAATAGCTCATACAATTCATTTTAAAATTTCCAGACAAGCTGGCTAACTGCATCACAGTCACTTTAAAAATCGTATCTCGAGTTCCGAAACTCGAAATCAAATTCCGTAAATTTTTCTGAAACTAGACTCATATATCTATCTACTAATTTTTTCTAGAATTTTTGGTCGGTCCAATTAGTACAGTTTATTAGTTAAAGTCTCCCCTGTTTTAGGGTTCGACTACTCTGATCTCTGTGTATTACGAATCAGCTATCTCCCTGTACAGAGATTTAATGACTATGAAGTTTGTCTCTAATAAAACTAGACTCAATAAGGAATCTGTACATATAAAGCATAACTTCTAATTATCTTTTTAAAATTTATGGTGAATTTTCAAAGTCATAACAGGGGATCCAGAAATCGCTCTGGCCCTGTTTCACAAAAATTTAAACATCTCATAAAATATAGCTCATATACCTATTTCACTCTTTCATATGAAAATAGACTCATCAAGCTTCGATTCCATAACTTATTCATTATTTAATTCCATTTCTACTATTTTTAGTGATTTTTCAAATTCACGTCACTACTGCTGTTTGAATCTATTTTATGGTAAATTTTACCTATTTCATGGTTTCCATGGATTAGCTAGCAATTTAGCATACATAACACCAAATATGATCATGATTAGCCATTCCAATGGCTAATCATTACCAAGCATTTCCATACCACTCAATAACCATATCATAAGACCATATACACAAAATGATTATAATGCTATACATGCCATACTCAAAATATACAAGCCATTATGCCAAGATGGTATACGGATAGTGTGAGCGAGCCTTCGACCGTTCCCGATTTCCGAGCCGGCTTGTCAAAACTACAAGGAATGAAAAGGAGGGAGTAAGCATAAATGCTTAGTAAGTTCACATGAAAATAGCAAGTAACATAACTATATAAGCAAACATAAAACATCATTTGCATAATCATCACCGAGACATTCATATCACATTTTCATTTATCATCTTACCATATTGTTGTTATATCGAGTTTTCAACCCAAGGGTTAAGTACATACCTGTTCAAAGTATTCATTTCACAACACTTACCAATACGTCCCTTTCATCTCGAGTATTCCTCTATTTGAGTAGAATTTTACCCGTTGAACACATCGGAATATAACTCGGATACATGGAAAGTTTGCACATAAGTGCTACATATGTAGCCAAGCTACCATGTAACCCGCCCATAAATGAACTTGGACTCAACTCAATGAGCTTGGATGCCTAGATACATCTCTTGAACTCGGACTCAACTCAACGAGTTCAGACATTTGCATCCATAAGTGAACTCAGACTCAACTCAACGAGTTCGGATACTCAACCATCCTAGTGACATGTCACTTGTATCCTAATCTATTCCTAAGGTTCAAATGGGCTTTTTCCCTCGATCTCACATTTGTCGTCTTCCATGGAATATCGGAACCGATACTCGGTAGCAATTCATATTTATCAAGTAGTAAACATAATTTGCATATTACTCAACATTAACCACAAAGCATAATATTTCACGATTAAAAATCAGTGTATCATATAATTAACATTAATAACTTAAAAATAACATTTATGCTACATTATTTACACATGAACTTACCTCGTATGCGAAAATGGCTACTTTTATCATTTTGTCCACAACTTGGTATTTTCCCCATTTTAGTCCGAATTTCATTTTTCCTTGCTCTATCATTTAAAATATAGTCTAATTAGGACTCACATTATTCAAATTGACCAAAAATCACTTTTTGGAAAAATTACAGTTTTGCCCCTAAACTTTCACATATTTACACTTTTGCCCCAAAGCTCGTAAATTAAACTTAAGCCTATTTTCTTATGTTTTATGACATGCTGATCATTTTTCCCTTCTATGGCAACATCAAATTCTCACTTTAACATGTACTAATGACTATTAGGTATTTTTACCGATTAAGCCCTTTTGCTAGTTTTCGCTTAAAACCGAGTAGCACAAGTTGTCTAACATACTTTAAAACCTCATATTCTATCATAAAACACCAAAATACACAAATTTCACCTATTGGTATTTTTCCAAATATGAACCCTAGGTTGAATTATTGCTAGCATAAGCTTAATCGAGCTACCGGGACTCCAAAAATGTAAAGAACTTAAAAAACGGGGCTAGAATGGACTTACAATCGAGCTTGGAAGCTTGAAAAACCCTAGCCATGGTTTCTCCTTGCTATATTCGGCTATGGGGTTGAAGATGAGCAAAATTGGCTTTTAATTTTGTATTTTAATTCATTTTGCCCCTAAATGACCAAAATGCTCTTACTACTAAACTTTCCAAAAATTCCATCCATGTCCAATTTTTTTCCATAGACTTAGAAATTGGTAAAATTTCTATTTAAGACCTCCTAATTAATGTTTCAAAATAATTTCATACTAGAAACTTCTAGAATGCAAGTTTTACAAATTATTCGATTTAGTCCCTAATTTCAACTTAAGCACTTTATGCATAAAATTTCTTCACGAAATTTTCACACAATCATGCAATCATATCATAGACCTCAAAATAATCATAAAATAATTATTTTTATCTCGAATTTTGTGGTCACGAAACCACTATTCCGACTAGGCCTAAAATCAGGATATTACAACTCTCCCCCCTTCAGGGATTTTCGTCCTCGAAAATCTTACCAGAAAAGTGGTCTTCACTTTTAATCTCATATTCAGTGCCGAAGAACTTGCACTTAGACTGTACCTCCAATACATCTCTTCAATTTCTCATATGATCTAAAAGCTTACAGTCTCAACTCTCAACTGTTCTTAAATTTTCAACCCTTCTCAGTTTCCCATGATATCATGACATAAAACCCGGATCTCAACTTGATTTAATGGAGACCGGAATTCCAAGAAATCCAACAATGAAAGAGACCTAAAACTCCATGAATCTGATGAGTAGGAATTCATTCAATACAGATATGATTTATAGATCTCGCCAAACATTTAATAATAGGATACATCACATTTTCCTCTTTCCGCCATAGAAATAATTCTGATATGGCCTCAAGAATAATCCTTCTCATTTCCATCCCAATATCAACACTGACAAGGATAATTTTGATAGATCCCAATGCTCGGCTTTAACCTCTTTAACAACTCCGATTTTATGTAACATCGGATGCTCTAAACTATCACATTACCTCACTGTCTTGAAACACATCACAATTCATACAACAATACATTACTGAAAGTCAGGAAGTCTTTTCTCAATGTAGACTAGTCTAGTTCAGAATCTTCGGTTACCAATATTCTAATCTATCCGAACTCTGTCAACATGTAATAAACTTTTCAGCTTTCTCAAGATGGAAACCTTATCATTCGTAGTGACTTAAACTAATATCCAACTCTTTTCTAATAAATATACACTTCTCGTTCAAACTATTTACTCTTTTATCCGTACAAAATGAAATTCTATTATCAGACTTGGGAAAAATAATCCTGACATAATACATGAAATCTTTCAAATAAATAATTTACCATACCGACTGAAACTCGCGCTTTTATCACCTATGCCTTTACTGATGTCAAATCCTTACACAGAAATTAGAAAAAATCCCAATACTAAAATCACCACATTACTAAGATCAAATTAGAAGTATAGTCATATTTTACATGATTATCACGAGCTGAAGAACCCACTTCGAACATGAGTCGTAATTGACAAATTATGGAACAAAGATAACAAGAAAACCGAATAAAGAAATCCAAGATAGAGAAACCCGGAATAAAGAAATCCAGAATAAAGAGATCCAGGATAAAGAAACCCAAGATACGATACTATGCCGGAGAATCGAAAACTAAACTCATAGAGAAAATACGGAATACCCCGATAATTCTTCAAAGAAAGAAAGTCCAGAAGAAAACATCATTTAATCCCACTGAAATCAAATATAACAAGATCAATATATCTTCCCATACAAATATATCAGATGAAGCATCAAGTAGAAGAAACAGAATCATAATATCATACGTATTCTCTCATCAATTCTTATCAGACGAAATGAAATAGAATACCCGATGAAATAGAGCAATATAAATTATAAACCAGTCAGACTACCAATGCTTTCATCCAACACCAGAATTAGAAGACATTTCGATATAACAAGAATTTCTTCAGAAGATCAATAGCCATAGAAATATTTTTGAGAACGGGTAAACACATAGAACATCTCAAAAGAGACTGCTAAATCTGTCCAGTCAACTGTCACACTCAGATAGTTCACATTTCAATTATCATTTCCCCAACTAGTTCTGCTGTCACAAATTTCATATTAAACCATTCACTAAAGAAGGCCAATTCTGAATAAATTTCGATTTACACTTTTCTCGACCTTGCACCTGAGTAATTCAGTTTACCAAGGAGAATTCCTTTTCTAACTGGGACAGTACATAACTCCAATAATCTTTACGTCAATCCGATACTTTACTGGCTCTGACTTTACTTATCAGCTCATTTTCAATCTCTAATCATACTTATAATTATTCTATCACTGTACTCTTTGGGTTCTCCACCGGAAACTTATTCAATACAAATCTCATGAAATTCCATTATAAGTACCACTTCGGTAAGGGGGAGGGGTTGTAGGACCTCTGACTCGACTTTCTTATACATACACATATGACACTACTTCCATCATCATAGTAACATCATCAAAATCATGTCATTCATTCATGTTGGCTTACACCAATTTTCCTATTGTCCCATTTAGACAATATACTTATGCATACATTCTATGTTTTCTAGACAGCTTTACTTATCCATTCATTTAATTAAATTAATTCATGCTCATGACATTATATAAGGCCAAACAAACATAGATATTTGCATCACAATCACAACTTTCATTTCGTGCATCATCATGTACATATCATTACAATCATCTAATTCGGTCCAACAATTTAACATAGATAAGTTCATTTCATTATAATCCTTTATCTCATAAAAATTATATATCATTAACATTTATCAACATTCGACGTCCAAATCAAGACAAGGACATTTTCACTCGTATCATAATATTATGACCTTTATTCATACCTCTACTACTTTCTATTTATTCCGTTCATCTTATCAAGTAAGCCACATACACTACATCATATGAGCATTAAGCAAATATAAATATTTATCACATATGTATCATAAACCTTTGTTCATACTTTTCTGAACCGAGACTTATCATAATCATAATTTTCCTCAAATACCTTCACATAACATTGAACATGGTCGGCGCAGCTCGGTTGGAGAGTACCCTGTCTAAATAAGACGGTACTCATACGCGTCGGAAGACATCACACTATCACAGATCAGTGGCATGTATAGCTAAACTTTACACATGCTAGGTTAGTCCGAGAACTGACTAAACCTGCTCTGATACCACTAAATGTAACACCCCGTACTCTAGACCATTTCCGGAGTCAAACACGAGGTGTTAACGGACTTAATTCATTACTTAAACAGCTCATACAATTCATTTTAAAATTTCCAGACAAGCTGGCTAACTGCACCACAGTCACTTTAAAAATCATATCTCGAGTTCCGAAACTCGAAATCCAATTCTGTTAATTTTTCCTGAAACTAGACGCATATATCTATCTACTAATTTTTTTTCTAGAATTTTTGGTAAGGCCAATTAGTACAGTTTATTAGTTAAAGTCTCCCCTGTTTCAGGCTTCGACTACTCTGACCTCTGTGTATTACGAATTAGATATCTCCCTGTACAGAGCTTCAATGACTATGGCGTTTGTCTCTAATAAAACTAGACTCAATAAGGAATCTGTAAATATAAAGCATGACTTCTAATTATCTTTGTAAAATTTATGGTGAATTTCCACAGTCATAACAGGGGATCCAAAAATCGCTCTGGCCCTGTTTCACAAAAATTTAAACATCTCATAAAATATAGCTCAGATACCTATTTCACTTCTTCCATAGAAATATATACTCATCAAGCTTCGATTCCATAACTTATTCATTATTTAATTCCATTTATACTATTTTTAGTGATTTTTCAAATTCACGTCACTACTGCTGTCTGAATCTATTTTACGGTAAATTTTACCTATTTCATGGTTTCCATGGATTAGCTAGCAATTTAGCATACATAACACCAAATATGATCATGATTAGCCATTCCAATGGCTAATCATTACCAAGCATTTCCATACCACTCAATAACCATATCATAAGACCATATACACAAAATGATTATAATGCTATACATGCCATACTCAAAATATACAAGCCATTATGCCAAGATGGTATACGGATAGTGTAAGCGAGCCTCCGACCGTTCCCGATTTCCGAGCTGGCTTGTCAAAACTACAAGGAATGAAAAGGAGGGAGTAAGCATAAATGCTTAGTAAGTTCACATGCAAATAGCAAGTAACATAACTATATAAGCAAACATAAACCATCATTTGCATAATCATCACCGAGACATTCATATCACATTTTCATTTATCATCTTACCATATTGTTGTTATATCGAGTTTTCAACCCGAGGGTTAAGTACATACCTGTTCAAAGTATTCATTTCACAACACTTACCAATACGTCCCTTTCATCTCGAGTATTCCTCCATTTGAGTAGAATTTTACCCGTTGAACACATCGGAATATAATTCGGATACATGGAAAGTTTGAACATAAGTGCTACATATGTAGCAAAGCTACCATGTAACCCGCCCATAAGTGAACTCGGACTCAACTCAATGAGCTCGGATGCCTAGTTACATCTCTCGAACTCGGACTCAACTCAACGAGTTCGGACATTTGCATCCATAAGTGAACTCGGACTCAACTCAACAAGTTCAGATGCTCAACCATCCTAGTGACATGTCACTTGTATCCTAATCTATTCCTAAGGTTCAAACGGGCTTTTTCCCTCGATCTTATATTTGTCGTCTTCCATGGAATATCGGAACCGATACTCGGTAGCAATTCATATTTATCAAGTAGTAAACATAATTTGCATATTACACAACATTAACCACAAAGCATAATATTTCACGATTAAAAATCAGCGTATCATATAATTAACATTAACAACTTAAAAATAACATTTATGCTACATTATTTACACATGAACTTACCTCGTATGAGAAAATGGCTACTTTTATCATTTCGTCCATAACTTGGTATTTTCCCCATTTTAGTCCAAATTTCATTTTTCCTTGCTCTATCATTTAAAATATAGTCTAATTAGGACTCACATTATTCAAATTGACCCAAAATCATTTTTTGGAAAAATTACAGTTTTGCCCCTAAACTTTCACATATTTACACTTTGCCCCAAAGCTCGTAAATTAAACTTGAGCCTATTTTCTTATGTTTTATGACATGCTGATCATTTTTCCCTTCTACGGCAACATCAAATTCTCACTCTAACATGTACTTATGACTATTAGGTATTTTTACCAATTAAGCCCTTTTGCTAGTTTTCGCTTAAAACCGAGTAGCACAAGTTGTCTAACATACTTTAAAACCTCATATTCTATCATAAAACACCAAAATACACAAATTTCACCTATTGGTATTTTTCCAAATATGAACCCTAGGTTGAATTATTGCTAGCATAAGCTTAATCGAGCTACCGGGACTCTAAAAACGTAAAGAACTTGAAAAACGGGGCTAGAATGGACTTACAATCGAGCTTGGAAGCTTGAAAAACCCTAGCCATGGTTTCTCCTTGCTATATTCAGCTATGGGGTTGAAGATGAGCAAAATTGGCTTTTAATTTTGTATTTTAATTCATTTTGCCCCTAAATGACCAAAATGCCCTTACTACTAAACTTTCCAAAAATTCCATCCATGTCCAATTTTTTTCCATAGACTTAGAAACTGGTAAAATTGCTATTTAAGACCTCCTAATTAATATTTCAAAATAATTTCATACTAGAAACTTCTAGAATGCAAGTTTTACAAATTATTCGATTTAGTCCCTAATTTCAATTTAAGCACTTTATGCATAAAATTTCTTCACGAAATTTTCACACAATCATGCAATCATATCATAGACCTCAAAATAATCATAAAATAATTATTTCTATCTCGGATTTTGTGGTCACGAAACCACTATTCCGACTAGGCCCAAAATCAGGATATTACAAGTAACCTCCCCAGTTTTCCTATGGCCATTGCACACAGGCGTGTCTCTGGCCGTATGGTGCAAGTCAGAATGTATGGTCTATTTTCACACAGCCTGTGACACGGACGTGTTTGGTGACCGTGTGAGTCACACAGCCTGTTCAACGAGTGTGTGACCCTTAAATGTTGAAAAATTTTATAAGTTTCTCAAAGTTTGCATATGTTATCAGTTTAGTCTCAAACCTTTTCCAAGCGTGTTTTAAAGTCTCATGGAGCCTTATAAGGGACAATGTGATTATGTTAGATTGATATTTATTTGAAATTGAATCATGTATGAAAAATGTATATTTTATGTTGTGCTTTGTTCGGTAATGCCTCGTAACCCTATTCCAGCAACGGATACGGGTTAGGGGTGTTACAGAATTCATAACATACTTCCCTTTTCAATACTTGTATGAATCTCGTATGTACCTAAGTCACTTAACACATTCAAACATTCTTTCTTGACCTGACTTTGCTCGTTGAACCTATTAGAATCATTAAGGATACTCAGAAATCACATACAGCTCTTACAATGTCATATCCTAGATATGGTCTTACATGTTATCACATATCGATGCCAATGTCCTAGACATGGTCTTACACGAAATCATATAACGATGCCAATGTCCTAGACATGGTCTTACATGAAACCATATAACGATGCCAATGTCCCAAACATGGTCTTACACGTAATCACAATACAATGCCAATGTCCCAGACATAGTTTTACATGTAATCACATCTCGGTAATCCTAATGTCATGACATTTGTATCCTATATTATTCCCACGGTTCATACGGGACTTTCGGATATCATAACTTTATTGATTCTTGCTCATATTTTCTCGTTCAACATTCATAGCAATTCAACGACAAATGAACATTTATAAATCAATTTAAAGGTATTTATTTGTATATGAACTTACCTTGTATTCGGGATAAACAGACTAAACGACTATTCGATAACCTTTGATTTTCCCTGGTCTAAATCTTATTTCTTTTCTTCTTGATCTATATACATTCAAAATTTACTCATTTATTCATGAAATCATTCAATTCAATCCACAAACACATAGTTGGGCATTTTTACACTTTAGCCCATAAATTCCATATTTTTACAATTTAGTCCCTAATTCACAAATACACAAAAGTCATACAATTTAATCCAATTCCACCATAGTTGAATTTCAATAGTGTCCCTAGTAGCCCATATTTTCATTTATTTCACATTCTAGCCCCTCAATTTACACATTTCACAAATTAATCCCTAATAGGCATTTTTACTCAAAATCACTTAACAAAACTTGTATAACTATCAACAAATATTCATTTTTCATCATAAAACTTTCAAAAGCTCAAGCATTCATCAATGGGACTTCACCAAATCATGGAAAAATTTGAAAATTAAGGTATGGGCTAGCTAGAACACAAAACAACGATATCAAAAACGTAAAAATCATAAAAAATCGAGCTAAAATCGTACCTTAACCAAGCTATGCAAGTGTCGAACCCTAAATGAGTAATAATGGTTCTTTTTCTTCTTCAATATTCAGCTAGGTGATGAAATTTGAAAGAAAAATGGCTTTTGTTTTATTTTTTTAACCTAAATAATTAAATTACACATTTATCCTTAATGAAACCATTATAAAATCACCTAATATATGCCCATTTATGTCCATTCCCACTATCAATGGTCTAATAACATCATCAAGACTTTGGGTTTAATAAACCACAGAAAATAAACACTCTTAACTTATAGCATGCAACTTTTACATTTTAAGCGATTTAATCCTTTTATCAAATTAAAGATCCAATCGATAAAATTAAATCACGAAACTTTCACACATATCAAATAACATGCTATAACAACAAAAAATAATATAAAAATAATTTTTGACCTTAGATTTGTGGTTTCAAAACCACTGTTTTGATTTAAGCTAAAACTATAACGCCCTAAAAATCCCGAACTTTCTTTTTTTTCGGTTTTGATAAATGGTGTGTTTAATATTCCTAGTCAAGTGTTATTTATGTGATAATAGTCCTTGGTTAAGTTTTGAGTTTGAACTTTGGGGTGAAAGAAATTATAATTTAATAATTAAAAGAACCTTGATGGCAAGTAGTTTGGGTTTTAAATTAAAGAAGGAGGAATTGGACACAAAAAGCCTTGTGGTATAGTGGCAGGGTGGTGTTGTAACACCCCGTACCCGAGACCGTTGCCGGAGTCGGACACGAGGGGTTCACAGACTAAATTCGCTTACTATCGCAATCCATTTTAAAAATTTTCAGACAGCTGGCTAACTGTGTCGCTGTCACCTTAAAAATCATATCTTGAGTTTCACAACTCGAAAATCAGTTTTGTGATTTTTCCCTGAAACTAGACTCATATGTCCCTGTTACAGGGTGTGACTACACTGACCTTCATGCATTACAATTCAGATATCTCCCTGTACAGGGCTTCAATACTGATGACGTTTATTCCTATAGAAACTAGACTCAGAGAGGAATCTATAAATATATGGCATGACTCCTAATTATCTCTGGTTAATTTATAATGAATTTCCAAAGTCGGAACAGGGAATCCCGAAACAGTTCTGGCCCTGTCTCACGAAAACCTAATTATCTCTTAACATACCGCTCATATGACCGTTTCGTTTCTTCCATATGAAAGTGGATTCATCAAGGTTAATTTAAATATTTTATTCACTATTTAATTCTATTCCTACTATTTTTAGTGATTTTCCAAATCTACATCACTGCTGCTGTCAGCATCTGCCTTTAAGGTAGACTTTACCTATTTCATAGTTTCCATGATTCAACTAGCCCTTTTAGCATAAATAGCACAAATTATGATAGTGATTAACCATTCCCATGGCCAATCCTTGTTAAGCATATCCACACTTCTCAATAACCATATCCATACCAAATGATTATAACATTATGCTCAAACATATATAAGCCATTTTCGCATGGCTATCCAAAATTATACAAATCCAAATGGTCCATGACCCACTACAAAAAGGGTAGTCCTATACATGCCATTTTCAGGGTTCAACCAAAAGTGTACCAAAAGGGCTTGGATAGTGTGGGCGACTTCGACTTCAATAATCCCGAGTCCGATAGCTAACGAACCAAAATCTATAAAACAGAGATTCAAAGAACGGAGTAAGCATTTAATGCTTAGTAAGTTTTAAGCAAGACAAAGTGTTCTCAATCACTGTTATTGGTCATTCATTTCAACTGTTCGATGAAGTTAATCTAGAGCTTCATCTCGATCTATAATATCATTAAACGCAACACTTGGCTGCCACATATATACTTTCGAATAATAATGACCTAGATGGTCAAATATTTCCAAAGCACATTCTCACATTTGGAGTTATAATATTAATCACATTTACCTACCTCTTTGATACTGATAATTCACCTCGAAATCACTCCACCGATGAGTAAGTAATACGTACCTGAACATCTTGAATACATAATACTTATTTGATGGTAACTTAATGCAGATACTCAATATCAAAGTCTTACTTGAATCCTAGCATTTAGCCGTCGGGTCTTTAAAGCTCAGATATAGTACGAGCACGAAGCCTACGGACATTAATCAGGATAATATTCTCGCATAAAGCCTGCGGGGTTTTAACCCGGATATAATACTGACACAATTGCCCTTCGGGACTTATCACATTTATACACTTTCACATCCATCACGTTGGCCACTCGGCCCTGTCACATATATACACTTTCACATTCATCACATCGGCTATTAGGCCTTATCACATATATACACTTTCACATTCATCACATCGGCCATTCGGCCTTATCACATATATATACACTTTCACATTCATCACATTGGCCATTCGGCCTTATCACATATATACACTTTCACATTCATTACATTGGCCATTCGGCCTTATCACATATATATACACTTTCACATTCATCACATTGGCCATTCGGCCTTATCACATATATACACTTTCACATTCATCACATCGGCCATTAGGCCTTATCACATATATATACACTTTCACATTCATCACATTGGCCATTCGGCCTTATCACATATATATACACTTTCACATTCATCACATTGGCCATTAGGCCTTATCACATATATATACACTTTCACATTTATTCAAATATACTTCACATACCACATATACTATCATGTACAGACTTGGTCTTGGCCGAATCTACATCCATCACTTTCCAATGAATAATTCAATTTTACGCCATACTATCATTTCATGTTCGAATACTCATAAGCTTACAATATCACGATTTAGAATTCAAGTATGGGTTTAATCAATAGCTTATGAGCAACTAAAACAAGTTTTATCCATGTTTACAACAAAATCACATATTCACTAGTGGCTGTTTTCCTGAGCAATGGTCACTAAATTATTTATAACCGGAGCTACAAAGCTCCAAATCACTTGCCGTTAATTTTTCATGAATATAGACTCGTATATCTTCCATCCATAAAATTTCCAAAATTTTAGGTTTGGCCAATCAATACCAGATTTTTCTTAAAGTTTCCCCTGTTTCACTGTTTGACTAATCTGACCACTCTTCACTACGAATCAAATTTCTCATTTTACAGAATTCAAAATGTGTTGTATTTGATTTCATTTGAAACTAGACTCATTAAGGAGTCTAAGCATATAAATTTTATCTTATAACCATTTTTGTACAATTTATAATGATTTTCTAAAAACAGAACAGGGGATTTTGGAGTCATTCTGACACCGTCTCACACAACTTTAAATATCTCTTTATAGGAAATTTGTTTGCTCACAAGGTCTCTTTTATAAGAAACTAGACTAATTAAGCCTTGATTACATATTTTATTCAGCCTATAATTCCACACCAACAATTTATAGTGATTTTCTAAAATCACGTTACTGCTGCTGTCCAAAGCAAATTATTACAATTTGCTCTTAACTTTCCAAGTCCAAACACATATGAACTTACCATTTGAGTTTAAGACATACATGGCCACATCATATCTTATTAAATCAACTCATTATGTCCTATTATGATTGAATTTACTCAACGTTTAATCACTTAAAACTTACCTCGGAAGTGGTCGACGACTAGATATCCACGGCTATTCGTTTACTTTCTCTTTATCCAAAATTGCCCCTCTATGCTCTTGAGCTTATTTGAAGCCTTCTTTTTCCGAATGCCCTAAGCTCAAAGGTTTCTATTTTCTTTCTCAACTCACGGCAAGAAGAAGAAGAAAATGGCCTTGTTATTTTCACCTCAAACATGTTTTTTCATTTATTTCATTAACTTTTATTTCATTAACTTTTATTATATTCTTTCTCCCATAACACACTAACACAACATGTTTCCAACATGTTTCACCCCATAACATTTTGTCCACTCTCATGCTCATGGCCGGCCACTACTAATTAGGGGGGAAATTGACATGCAAGTCCACCCTTTTTATTTCATGCACTAATAGATCCTTATGTTTTGACCTATCACATTTCAAAAGTGTCACACATAAGTCCTATTGACTAAATTCACATGCAATTTACTAAATTAGAGCTTAAAACTTTCACACATTCGTATTCACATATAATAGTCATAAAATATGATGGCTAATTATTTTTATGACTCGATTTTGTGGTCCCGAAACCACTTTTCGACTAGGGTCAAATTAGGGGTGTCACAGGCGTCATATGCATGGCAAGGAGGTTTGGGGTTTGAATCCCTTCTTACTCAAAAGAAGGATTTATTTTTGTTCAATAAATGGCTAGTAGTGGCGTTGGATGTGAACTCTGAAGTGAGTGATCAGAGGAGAAAATTGAGGAAGGGATTAATGAGTTGCCAGGGAGAAAAATTAGGATATGAGGGGTGTAGAGAGGTGGAGCCGAATTGGGAAGTTGGGGATAGGAAATTCGACTATAGTATATATAGGTGCCGATTTTGGGGATTCTGGGGCAATGCCAAAATTACTTCTCTTCCTTTAGCCGAATTCCTCATTTTTTGTGTTGCCAAAACACTTTTCTCTCTATGTGCTCAGAAGCTGAATTCCTTGTTCTTTGCTTGTCGATTTTCCATTCTTTCTCTTCTCAAATTCTCTTTTGATTCACCTTTGGTTTTAGTTGAGTCCTTTTTCTCTTCTTCTTATTTGTGCCGAATAACCCCTTTCACCATACAAATCTCAAAAGCCGAAATGCTTTTCATGAAGACCCTCTATGTCGCCACTACTCCCTCTACTTCGGCTAATTCTTGTGTAAGTGCTTTAATCTTTTAGTCGGTTTTCCTAGTACCGATTTCTTCTCTCCCTCACTTTTTCTAAATCGGTTTTGGCAAGGGATTAGTATCGAATCTTGGATTTCAGATTTCTGCCGAATTGCTCCATAGGCATTTTGGGGTTTTGGGTAAGTATTCCTCTTTTATTAGTTAAGGTTGGCCGAATGGTCATGGATGATTTAAGAGTGACTTAAGATGATTTCGAGTCACTTTTTGTTTAGTTATTAATGATTAATATTGATGTAAATTTAAGAAATACTCGGGATTAGTGATTAACGAATGGTTGTTAAGGCTTGTCGTTCAAGGTAAGGAAAAGGTGAGATTTTCAGTTTTTGGTGATCATATTTGATAAGTGTATGATTAATCATTGAGTGACATCATTTGTAGGTTTGTGGCTAAGGAGATCGCAGCACATTTAGTACCAGGTGTGTACTTACACTGCATACACATAGTAGATCAGCAAATCTCGAAATGCCGAAAAGCCAGAAGTTTGGCTACAATAGTCTTGCGAGTGCGCGAACACTTGTAAGGGGGAAACCGAGAGGTTATCAAAGGCCCCATGGGCAATTCCATGGTCTTTGGCCGTGTATTGGCCAACCAAGACAGAATGGGCTAAATGGACTCGATGGGTCATAAGGCCCATAATAGGTGAAATTGGCAATTTGATATTAAGTGATGAAAAGTCATACGATTCCATGACTATGAATGTGATTGGCCCTAATGGGCGATATGAAACAGATTGGGCCTAGTGGGCCATATGCATGTATGTAGACTTGTCTGGCCTTTGTAAGGGGTTTTGGTCCTAGTTATGATAACTGCTTAAATAGACATAAAACTTAATTAATTATTTAATTAATTGCGACCGTGAACGATTCATAAGGTTAAGGTGTGGCAATGGTATATGCATGTCTAGGATTGGATCTAGGGAGAGCTTGGTACTTTAGCGGTCTTGATGACTCACCTCCTCTTCTCTGGAATCCTACCTAGTGCATAGTATCTATTCATTTTAGACAACGAGGACTTGTTAACGGGCCAAGGTAAGTAATAAACCCATAATAAAGAGAAATTATCAAAAATACCCCTAAGGGTGGAAATGACTAAAATACCCCTATGTGTGGAATGTAAGATTTATAGATGTTACATGTATACCTGCTGCATTCATATGATATTCTGTTTAGGTTGCATACGGGTTGGGAATTATGGAACGGAGGAAGTATTTGAGGATCGCATGGTTTTTTGACGACCATGGATTCACCGATGGCTTTTTAAGCCCAATATATGATTAGCAGCTTTGCTGCAACGTTAGGTAGTTCCGCAACCAGGCTACATCAGGAGTGTAGGGATGGATGGGTCGATTAAGTCCCTACAAGAGTATAGGGTTGGACAGGATACAGAGTGTAGGGTTGGATTGGAGGAAGTATTTGAGGATCGCATGGTTTTTTGACGACCATGGATTCATCGATGGCTTTTTAAGCCCAATATATGATTAGCAGCTTTGCTGCAACGTTAGGTAGTTCCGCAACCAGGCTACATCAGGAGTGTAGGGATGGGTGGGTCGATTAAGTCCCTACAAGAGTATAGGGTTGGACGGGATACAGTGTGTAGGGTTGGATTGGTATTTGTGCATTACGTAAACTAATTCTGATTGAGACATGGGCTCAGGCCCAACTTAGGGTACCATGGGCTAAGGCCCAAGTGCCACTGTTATTGTAGTGGGCCTAGGCCCAAATTGATGTGATGCACGTTTTACGATTGATGATGGTTGTACACACTGAGTTTTCATAAACTCACCCCCTCTTTTATTTTTCTCAAGTGATCCTCAGTAGGTGGTTCGACGGTTGGAGGGGCTCCGAGGTGGCCAGCTAGCAAGACGACTTGGGCTTATGTTCTTAAGCATATAGTTTCTAGTATTTTTAGTTATTTTAGTCGGGATTGTAATAAGGTCGTTCCTCTGGTTATTATTTCAAATGAGGATTATTATTTTTATGCTTTACATTTATTAGAAGTTGAACATGGTTTTCCTAAACCATAATTGTTTTTAAATACTACGTTTCTGCAACTCAAATTTTAAATGACAAGTTTTCATAGATCATCTATTTTAAATAAAGCTTCCGCAACTGAAAAGAGATTTTACAAGGTAATTATTATCATACAAGAAGGAATAGTTTTTCTTTAAAATACACCTCGTTTTTAAAGCAACAAATACAATCTGGGATTTTACTCAAGGTTTTTATTTCAAAGAAGGGTTTTCAATGACAACAAGGTTTTTGATAAAACACTTCAACGTGACACGCTGGATCTGGCCATAACGTCCGGGCAGACTTTGGGGTGTTACAAAAATCGGGCTGTTACTCGTTCAATTGAAACATATTAATATGTATAATTAAGTTACATGAACTTACCTCGATAATAGTTTGCTTAAGAAAATCTACTAATCTGAAACTTTCTCTTTTCCTCGATCTAGCTTCGAATTTGAGTTTTCCAAATCTATATAAATGAATTTAATCATCAATTATCACATTTCATATTCAATTGAACTCAATTTACATCCTAGGCAAAATTACCATTTTGCTCCTAAACTTTCCATAAATTCTAATTTCGTCCCTAGGCTCAGAAAATGAAACTCATGCAAATTACTCCTTATTCCAAGCCTAACCAAAATTTCAGTATAAAATTTACAGCACATGTATTATATAAAATTCAGAATTTTTCTTCAATTTTCACAACTTTACAACTTAGTCCGTAAATCACAATTTCATTAAAATTCACTTTGTAAAATTTGTTTATCTATCAACAACCTTTCATTTTCTACCAAAATTTTCAAATTTTCAGCATATTCATCCATGGAAAATATTCCATACTTTGATAACTTTTCAAATTAATCCCCCAAATAGATAGATTAGTTTATCCTGATTTCAAAAATATAGCAATTACTAAAAAGGGGACAAGATTACTTACCCAATTAAGACAAGAAAGCTTGCTTTCTCTTTCCTAGGGTTTCCATGTGTTTTTGGGGAGAAGATGACATAAAATAAGATGATATTTTCTTTTTAATTGTTTTAGTTTCCAATTTAATCCTAAGCCTTTTCTAATTTTTTCACGGATTAGTCACCAAAAATATCTACCAATTTTTCTTTAATGGTCTAATTACCATATAAGGACCTCAAGTTTTGAATTCCATAGCTATTTGATCCTTCTAGCTACTATAATCCAACCTTTGCATTTTATGCAATTTGATCCTTTCCATAATTAAGTACCAAATTGATAAAATTTTCTTATCAAAGTTTTCATATGATATTCCTATCAAAATTTAAACCATGCAACAATATAAAAATAAATTTTCTTTTCGGGTCAGATTTGTGGTCCCGAAACCACTGTTTTGATTTCTGACATTCGAATTAGGGCCTAGTCGGAACGATGGTTTTGAGACCATAAATCTAAAGTAGAAATAATTATTTTATGATTATTATAAGGCCTATGAGATATTTGCATGCTTGTTTGAAAATTTCATGAAGAAATTGCATGTGAAAAGTGTCCAATTTGACTTTATGGACTAAATTGAATAAGTTGTAAAATATGAGTTCTAGAAGCTTTTAGCATGAAATTGAGTTGGATTATTAATTAGAGGCCCTTAATTAGTAATTTGACCAAGTTCTAAAAATTTGGACAAAAATGAACTTAGATGGTAAAAAATTGAAAGAATGACTAAAAGAGCATTTTTGTTTCGTAATTAAAAATTAAAAAGGGAAAACCAAGCCAAAACTTGTCCATCTTCTTCTTGCTTACCCGAAAATCACCATGGACACCATGGCTAGTGCAACACCCCATACCCGTATCCCACTTCGGGGCGAAGTACGAGGCATTACTTAACATAATCTCATACATTAGAACGACTTTAAGTCACCAAGACTCGGTCCAAATCTAAACTTTTTCAATTTCTACCTTAACCATCTATTTACGAGCCTACGATCCCCAATTCGACCATTAGAAATGATTCGGGACCATTTCAGGTCCTTAAACTAACCTTAGAAAATTTGCCTTTAAAACAGGGCACATGCCTATGTGGAAGGGTAACATGCCCGTGTGGCCAATTTATTTCCACAATTTTTCATAAATCAAGTGCAAACTTCACACGGGCTGGACGCACGCCCGTGTCCCTGGCCCGTGCCCCTCACACGGGCTCGACACGCCCATGGTGTAGCCCGTATGTGAAAACCTCGGCATTCTGTTTCTGATGTCAGCAATTCCAAATTGTCACACGGCCATGACACACGCCCGTGTGCTAGGCCGTGTCCTCCACTTGGCTGAGACACACGGCCATGTCTCTGCCCGTGTGAATACTACCATGCATTGTGACTTAAAAATTTTTTACATTTAGGGGACACACGGCCGGAACACATGCCCGTGTGTCTACCCGTGTGGACAATATAAGGATATTTTCAAGCCTTATTGCCACTTTTGCTTACCTATTTTCAAACTAAAACTAACCAATACCAAAACAAACATATTTTCTATAATCAATTCAACCACAATAGACATTCATGCAATCATGGAGATGCATCTTTTATAAACTCAAAATGAATGTTAGCCATCATTGATAAACCGTAATTCATACATATTTTTGTCCCATGCTTAGCACATTTTATGGATGAATTTTCCTTAAAATTGGTGAATTCGATGCTCCTAATGCCTTAATTTCATGTTTTACACTTAGGTGAGCATAGGAGAGTGAAAGGAACTAGAAACGGGCCAAAAATAGATAAAATAGGCCAACGTACAAAATCAACACGGCCTGGACCTCCTCACCCGGGCAGACCATACGGCTGTGTCAATTTGGCAGAATCGAAGCACGACTCACACAGGTGGACCACACGCTCGTGCCTATTGAATAGGCCTGACCACAGCCTTAAGCAATCGTACAAAGGCCAGGCACACGGGCGTGTGCTTGCCGAGCCCAAGTTTATTCCAATTCGGAAAAGGCCAATTTTGAGGGTTCTTAGGCATTCCAAAGCCTATGAATACACCCTAGAGGAGGAGGAAAAGGGAGACATATGAAGGAGCAAGGAACTACTCAAGGAAAGCCAATTGATCCATCTCAGAAGTTGGATTCATCATCAAGACTGAAGATCTCCCATCAATTTCCCTTCAGGAGTTTTGGGTTTTTCTTTATGTTTTGTATTCATTATAATTCTGAGATGTTTACCTTTTTAGTTATGAACTAAAACCCCTAAATACCTAAGGGGAATGAAACCTAAGACAGATCTTGTTATTATTATATGAGTTGTATGATAAATATTTGACTTGTTCTTAATTATGTATTCTTAACTCTTGTTTTGATATTCCAGGATATTGATTCAAGTTAAGCTTTTATTCAAAGGAGGAATAGACCCTATCTAAGAGTACAATTGTCATAATTAAGCGGAGTTGGTTGTGTGCCTAGAAATAGGTTGACAAGATTCTGCTGGATTAGGGTGAAACCTAATAAGGGGATCCATAGAGCGAGTTAATACAACCCTAGGAAGTTATTAGAAAGAGATTTCAATTATTCAACCTAGGGTTAGACGTTGTTAGTCTTGAGAGGGATAATAATATAACTTAGGAATTTCTACAGATCAAGTCAAATGAATAAATCGTCCGATTCAGAGTCAAATAACAAGTGAAGTCTAGGTGGATTTTTCCTTAGGTATTGTCTTAATTCAATCGTTTTTCCAAAAGTAATTCCCCAATTCTATTTTCTGTGAATTCTTAGTTTAGTTAATTAGTTAGTTAAAGCAACCCCCATTATTCTTAGGCTAGATAATAGAAAGACAGCCATTACTAGTACTTTTAGTTCCTTTGGGTTCGACAATCCGATCTTGCTAAAGCTATACTATTGTTCGATAGGTACACTTGCCTTCATCGTAATAATAGTTAGCTTCAAGAACGATCCATTATAAATATTTAAAACCTGTCACGAATATCATGCATTAATCATTCAAGTCTTAATGCAAAGTGTAGGGATCTATCCCAAGCCAGAACATTTGACCAAATCTTAAAGACAGAAAATGATAAAATCTAAACCTTATAACATACCATATTTAAAAATATAAATCCAACTATACCGAATGTTTCGGCTGATAGTTTGATCGATACCTCTAATTGCAAATGATCCTTGAGCTAATTAGGCGGCATTGAAAGGAAAATGGAAAGAAAGAGGGAGTAAGCATAAAAGCTTAGTAAGTTGCATATAAATAAATATACAACAACAATTTCATCAATGATCAACATGTTCATGACTCAAAGGTAGGCATAGGTATAACTTACTCATTACCAACCATGCAATTCACATTTTATGTACATAGAGCTCATATCTCATACGTACCAATTAAGTACCTGTAATCACTCACATCACGGTATTATACTTTCTTTATTAACTCAAAGTCATAACTTTCACCGTTGAACCACTCGAAATATTACCAGATATTCCATAACCTCAACATGGGATAAGTTACCAATGCCATGTCCCAGACATGGTCTTACACTGGCTTACATCTCGAGGCCGATGCATGTACCAGACATGTCTTATACTAGCGCTCGTCTCATTGCTGATGCTATATCCCAGATATGGTCTTATACTGGCTCTCATAATGTGGCCGATGCATGTCCCAGACATGTCTTACACTGGCTTACATTTTGAGGCCGATGCATGTCCCAGACATGCCTTATACTAGCTCACACGAATGACCCTAATGTCACAGCACGAATATCCGGTTTATTTCTTAGGGTTCCACGGGATTTCCATTATCAAAACTATTACTATTATGCATTCTCAATTCACAATCAACCAATTCATGGTATATCAATTCAAACACATGTAGTAACAATGTAGTTGTACTATTTATATACAACTTACTTTGGATTACAAAATGTAGACAACGCATCAATCAATCTACTTGCTTGGCTTTCCCCAGATCTAGGGCCGAATTTGGTAAATCTTGATCTATATTAGAAAAATGCACTCATTTAGTCACTAATCACAATTAGAAAAATCAAAATTTTAAATCTTTGGTAAAATGTCTATTTTGCCCCTAGGCTTGAAAATCGATTTCTATCGAATTTCTTCATATCTGAAGCCTAACTGAACCGTTTTTACTCTTATAGCAACTTCAAAATCTCACTATTTCATACGCTTATCATTTATTTTACAACTTATGCAAAATAGTCCCTTTAGGTGTTTTCATGCTAACACCTTTCACAAAGATTGTTTAGAGCTCTTCTATTCCATAAAATTTCAAAAAATAACATGAACATTCACATGGTGAAACCCTCAACTTATTACCATTTTGCAAAATATCCTCTCATTTGAAAGCCTATGATACAAGCATTCCAATAATGTAAAAATTAACAAGAAAATCGTCAAGATCACTTACATTATGAGAGGAATAAGTTGCTGCAAATTTTTAGCTTTCAAACCTCCATATTTGCTGATATTTTTGGTGGAGAGAAAAAATGAAGAAGAAGAAAAATAATAGATAGGCCTTAGGCATTATTTTTATCACCAAATCATGACATCATTTACCTAAACCTTTGACTATTTGTTTCAATTCATCTCATGGCTAGCCAAGCTACTCGCTAAGGGTATATTTTACCTTTAAAGACCCCCAATTTAAGTTCTCTAGCTATTTAACACATTTGGGCACTGAAATGCAACTTTTATCTTTTATGCGATTTAGTCCCTTTTTGAAGTCGGGCTCCCAAACATCAAAATTAACTCACCAAATTTTTCATGCACTAATATATTCATGCTATAACCTCATAATAATAATAAAAATAATTTCCAAACTTTGGATTTGTGGTCCGAAGACTACTGTTCCAACTAGGTCCAGGCTGTTACATTTCTCCCTCTTAGGGATTTTCGTCCTCGAAAATCTTACCAGTGAATAAGTTTGGATACTGCTCTCTCATAGAATTCTCAGGTTGCCACGTGGCTTCCTTGACTCCATGTCTATGCCACAAAACTTTCACAAGTGCTATACTCTTATTTATCAATTGTCTGACTTCCCGGGCTAAAATTTCGACCGGCTCTTCACCATAATCCGGAAGAATCTCAACCTCTGTCGGTTGAATCACATGCGAAGGGTCTAATCTATATTGATGTAGCATGGACACATGAAACACGTTGTGAATCCTTTCCAACTCTGGTGGTGAATCCAATCGGTAGGCAACTAGCCCTACTCTCTCAGTAACCTCATAAGGTCCTATGAAACGAGGACTCAACTTGCCTTTTCTATCAAATCTGAGAATTTTTCTCCACGGAGATACTTTCAAAAATACTTTATCACCGACTTGAAATTCAATTTCCTTCCGTTTTAACTTTTTCTTCAGTCTCTTTGACTAAATCGACCCCGTGAATCTGACTCTCTCTAAGTTCAGTCCAATACAAGGGTGTTCGACATTTTCGTCCATATAAAGCCTCATAAGGCGCCATTTGCAGACTTGTCTGATAACTGTTATTATAGGCAAATTCAACCAACACCGTAACATGTCCTCTAATATCTGTATTACCCTCTCTGGCTGTCCGTCAGTTTGTGGATGAAAAGCTATACTAAAACTCAACTTTGTTCCTAATGCCTCTTGTAACTTTTTCCAAAACCTCAAGGGAAACCTCGGGTCACTGTCTGAAATAATTGATATGGGCACTCCGTGAAGTCTCATAATCTTGGATACGTACAAGTCGGCTAGTCTTTCAAGGGAGTAGTCGGTACACACTGGTATGAAATGTGCTGACTTTGTTAGCCTATCCTCAATAACCCATACTGCATCTTTCTTTTTTGGGGTTATTGGCAAACCCGTCACAAAATCCATAGTGATCTGATGCCACTTCCACTCTGGGACCACGATGGGCTGAAGTAGACCCAAAGGTACTTGGTGTTCAGCCTTTACTTGTTGACATATTAGGCACTTGGAAATGAACTCAGAAATGTCTCTTTTCATACCCAACCACCAATACTGTGACACCCTTAAAGTGACCCTAGTCGGAAAGTGGTTTCGGGACCACGAAACCGAGTCTTATAAATAATTAAAGGTTATATTCTGTGTTTATGATGTGAGTAAATGCTTGTGTGATAGTTCCATACTTCAATTTGGTCAGTGTATGTGAAAATTATTAGTAGGGACTTATGTGAGACAATTTAGAAATATGCTAGGCAAGTGCTAAAGTGGCCTATTAGTATATGTGGGAAAGTGCTTGTCCTTGCATGTCAAATTAGCCAAACTATAGGTAGTGGCCGGCCATGCTACAAATTGTATAATCAAGTGTGAATTTTATATTAACTTTAATTAACTAGGTGCCATATTAGTATGGAGGATGTAATAAAATAAAGAATTGATAACTAAAGGAAGGGATGGGTGAAAGAAAAAAAAAAGAGATCATCATACATGTTTCTTCCTAGCCGAATCTAAAGAAAAAAAAGGGAACAAGAGCATTTGGTGATGAAAACAAGTTGTGTTCTTTGGTTCTTCTTGGCCGAATTGAAAGGAGGAAGAAGAGAGTGAAGCCATCGGTCATCTTAGGTCAATATTAAGGTAAGGTGTTCATATTAGTTCTTGAAATTTTAGTTGATCTTGAGTGAGATATCAAGTTATTTTTTTGTAACCCATGATGAAATTTTGATTTTTGGATTGAGTAAGGTTTTCGACTATGGTAGCTAATAATGGTGAGTTTTGTTGTTTCATGTTAAAGTTAGGTGAATGATGATAGACGAGTATTTGAACCATAAAAAGAATTCGGCTACCTTGTTATGAACTAGGGCCGATTGTGAGTTGGTTGTGGTTGAATATTACATGCTTGGTAGAATGGTGGATGAAAGTGCCGAATGTGGTCTTTGGTTTGGCATGAGGTGATAAATAAAGGTTTAAAGGTAGCCTAAGTTAATTGATACTCACTAATGATTTCGAATGGAAGCTTTGTTAAGTGTGAAATGAGTGGCCGAGAGAGAGAACTATAGACTATTGCCGAATGTATGTTGGGTTGATAGAGTCTCCAAATTGATTTTATGTGAGTATGCATGACCGAATATAATCGGCCACATGAGTAAAGAAATGGGTTATTTGATATGTGGTAAAAGTTAAGTGTTAAACGAAATGGAAATGATATCATATTGGAATATGTATACTCGACCACATGAATGAACACATAGATTGGTGTTGCATGTATTCGGTTATAAGTAAGCATATTGGTGGCTTAATCTTGGCTTAGACAATCGGCTAAAAGAGAGTGTGGGTTAATATGTTGAGTTGATTCATGATTTCATATGTATGTGACTTTAATGTCTAATGTATATATATATGGGTTAAGTACCTTGATTTTCTCTTTTCGATGTTCAAATGATTAAATCAATTTATTTGTTAAATTAAGCTCAAGAGCAAAGGGGAACTAAATCCTATAAAGGGAAGGAAAAAGTGATCGAATAGCCGCCGAAATCGTTCGACCACATCCGAGGTAAGTTTTAAGTGATTAAACGTTGAGTAAATTCAGTCATAATAGGACATAATGAGTTGATTTAATAAGATATGATGTGACCATGATATGTCTTAAACTCAAATGGTAAGTTCATAAGTGTTTGGACTTGGAAATTTAAGAGCAAATTGTAATAATTCGCTTTGGACAGCAGCAGTAACGTGATTTTAGAAAATCACTATAAATTGTTGGTGTGGAATTATAGGCTGAATAAAATATGTAATCAAAGCTTATTTAGTCTAGTTTCTTATAAAAGAGACCGTGGAAGCAAAGAAATTTCCTATAAAGAGATATTTAAAGATGTATGGGATAGTGTCAGAATGACTCCGAAATCCCCTGTTCTGTTTTTAGAAAAATCATTATAATTTGTATAAAAATGGTTATAAGATAAAATTTATATGCCTAGACTCCTTAATGAGTCTAGTTTCAAATGAAATCAAATAGAACACATTTTTAATTCCGTACAATGAGAAATTTGATTCGTAGTGAAGAGTGGTCAGATTAGTCAAACAGTGAAACAGGGAAAACTTTAAGAAAAATCTGGTATTGATTGGCCAAACCAAAAATTCTGAAAATTTTCTGGATAAGATATGTATGAGTCTATTTCCAGGTAAAATTAACGGCACTCCATTTGGAGTTTCGTAGCTCCATTTACGAATAATTTAATGACTGTTGCTCAGAAAAAAAACAGCTTGTGCTGAATTTGGGATTTTGTTGTAAACCTTAATAAAACCATTTGAGTTTCTTATAAGCTATCGATTAAACATTGGTAATCAAAGTACCAAATCCGTATTAAAGTGAAGCTATAAGCCACAAATGACTAGTATACCTAGTCAATTTTGTTATGATGAAATTGATGTACAAGTATATATATGTGATAGGGCCGAGTGGCCAATGTGATGAATGTGAAAGTATATATATGCGTGATATGGCCGAATGGCCAATGTGATGAATGTGAACATGTGTATGTGTGATAAGGCCGAATGGCCAATGTGATGAATGTGAACATGTGTATGTGTGATAAGGCCGAATGGCCAATGTGATGAATGTGAACATGCATATATGAGATAAGGCCGAATGGCCAATGTGATGAATGTGAAAGTGTATATATGTGATAAGGCCGAATGGCCAATGTGATGGATGTGGAAGTGTATAAATGTGATAAGTCCCGAAGGGCAATTGTGTCAGTGCTATATCCGGGTTAAAACCCCGCAGGCTTTATGCGAGAATATTATCCTGATTAATGTCCGTAGGCTTCGTGCTCGTACTATATCCGAGCTTTAAAGACCCGACGGCTAAATGCTAGGATTCAAGTAAGACTTTGATATTGAGTATCTGCATTAAGTTACCATCAAATAAGTATTATGTATTCAAGATGTTCAGGTACGTATTACTTACTCATCGGTGGAGTGATTTCGAGGTGAATTATCAGTATCAAAGAGGTAGGTAAATGTGATTAATATTATAACTCCAAATGTGAGAATGATCTAATTGGTAATGGTATGTTTGTATAATAAAATATGCGATGAAATATTCTTATGTATTAGTGCATATTCTGCCCAAAAGCCTTATGATCTGAGTATGGGTTGGGTTGAGCTAGATGTGCCAGTACAAGGTAAGGATTATGATTTGTAAGCTTACATATATGTGATAAGGAATATGTTGGTTCTTTATGTGCCTATGGTAATTTAGTACTTGTCATGTTGAAATACTTAAAAGTATGGATGTGATTATGAACAAGTGGAAAGGATTATTGAGAGTTGAAAATCGATGAAGAATGTGCTTTGGAAATATTTGACCATCTAGGTCATTATTATTCGAAAGTATATATGTGGCAGCCAAGTGCTGCGTTTAATGATATTATAGATCGAGATGAAGCTCTAGATTAACTTCATCGAACAGTTGAAATGAATGACCAATAATAGTGATTGAGAACACTTTGTCTTGCTTAAAACTTACTAAGCATTAAATGCTTACTCCGTTTCTCTGTTTCTCTGTTTTATAGATTTTGGCTCGTCAGCTATCGGACTCGGGATTTTTGGAAGTCGAAGTCTCCCACACTATCAAAGCCCCCTTTTGGTACAATTTTGGTTGAACTTTGAAATGGCATGTATAGGACTACCCTTTTGTTGTTGGTCATGTACCCTTCGGTTTTGTGTAAATTTGGATAGCCATGCGAAAATGGCTTAAATATACTTTGATCATAGCATTATAATCGTTTTGTATGTTGTCCGTCGAGAGGTATGGAAATGTTGGTAACGGTTAGCCATGGGAAGGGTTATTCTTGATCACTTTTGGAATATGTATGACAAACTCTAGTTGATCCATGGAGGATCATGAAATAGGTAAAGTCTACCTTAAAGGCAGATGCTGACAGCAGCAGTGATGTGGATGTGAAAAATCACTAAAAATAGTAGAAATGGAATTAAATAGTGAATAAATTATGTAAACGAACCTTGATGAATCTATTTTCATAGGAAAGTAACGAAACAATCATATGGACAGTATGTTAACAGATATTCAGGTTCTCGTGAGACAGGGCCAGAACGGTTTCTGGATTCTCTGTTCCGACTTTGGAAATTCATTATAAATTAACCAGAGATAATTTGGAGTCATTCCATATATGTATAGATTCCTCTATGAGTCTAGTTTCTATAGAAACAAACGACATCAGTATTGAAGCTCTGTGCAGGGAGATATCCAAATCGTAATGCATGAAGGTCAGTGTAGTCGCACCCTGTAACAGGGGAGAATTTAACTAATAAACTGTACTAATTGGCCTGACCAAAAATTCTAGAAAAAAATATGTAGATGGGCATATGAGTCTAGTTTCAGGGAAAAATTACGAAACTGATTTTCGAGTTGTGAAACTCAAGATATGATTTTTAAGGTGACAGTGACGCAGTTAGCCAACTGCCTGGAAATTTTTAAAATGGACTGCGATAGTAAGCGAATTTAGTCTGTGAACCCCTCGTGTTCGACTCCGGCAACAGTCTCGGGTACGGGGTGCTACAAATACATTTTCTTCAGGTCATTGTACATTTTCACACTACCCGGGTGGACAGAAAACAACCACTATGTACCTCTCTCAAAATCTTTTGAACAGGCTCATTATTCTTGGGTACACAAACTCTATCTTTGAACATTATGCATCCATCGGTACTAATACGAAAATCTGATTCAATTCTCAACGCACATTGAATTCTCTTAGCCTACAACTTCTCATCACTTTTCTGAGCTTCTTACATCTCTTGAAGAAAAAATGATCTAGTTTTCAATTCTTTTAGAACTGAACCATTATCAGACAAAGCCATATTGACATTCTTTGCTCTCAACGCGAACAACGACTTTCTACTCAAGGCATTGGCAACCACATTTGCCTTTACTCAATGGTAATCTATTATCAGATCATAATCCTTTATCAGCTCTAACCATCGATGTTGCCATAAATTCAACTCCTTTTGAGTCATCAAGTACTTTAAACTCTTATGGTCAGTGAATTCCCAACATTTCTCTCCATACAAATGGTGTCTCCAAGTCGTCAATGAGAACATAATGGCAGCCAACTCCAAATCGTGCGTCAGGTAATTTTTCTTATGTGGCTTCAATTGTCTAGAAGCGTAAGCTATGACCTTACCTTCTTGCATAAGTACGCACCCTAACCTATTTAAGGAGGCGTCACTATATATTACAAACTCCTTACCCGACTCCGGTTGTACCAACACTGGGGCTTCAATCAACAAAGCCTTTAATTTCTCAAACTTTGCTGGCACTTTTATATCCAATCAAACTTGACATCTTTCTACAGTAGTCTCATCATCGAGATAGCTATCATGGAGAATATGTTTACAAACAGTCTATAGTATCAGGCCAAACCCAAAAAGCTTCAAACTTCTGTCACACTCCTCGACGGTTTCCACTCAACAATAGCTGAGATCTTATTTGGGTCAACTCGAATCCTATCACCCAACACAATGTGTCCTAGGAACCCACCTCCTTAAGCCAAAATTCACTCTTACTGAATTTGGTGAATAACTGCTTGTCTCTAAAGGTTTGCAACACAACTCTCAGGTGCTCTACGTGATCGCTCTCATCACGCGAATAAATCAATATGTCATCGATAAAGACGGCGACAAACTTATCCAGATACAGCTTGAAAATGCGGTTCATCAAATCCATAAACACCATCGGGGCATTAGCTAAACCAAAGGGCATGACAAGGAACTCATAATGCCCATATCTTGTCCGAAATGCAGTCTTCAGCACATCTTTCTCTTTAACCCTTAACTGGTAGTATCCCGACCTCAGGTTAATCTTGGAAAATACCGTGGCTCCCTTTAACTGGTTGAACAAATCATCGATCCTTGGTAAAGGATATTTATTCTTTACTATTACCTTGTTGAGTTGTCTATAGTCGATGCATAACCTCATCGACCCATATTTCTTCTTCACAAAAAGTACTGGAGCACCCCACAGGGAATAGCTCAGTCTCGTCAAACCCTTATCTGTTAGCTCTTGCAACTTTGCTTTCAACTCCTTCAACTCTGTTGGAGCCATCCTATATGGAGTAATTGAGATAGGTGTCGTTCTAGGAACCAACTCAATTCCAAACTCTACTTCCCTTACTAGGGGTAATCTAGGTAATTGCTCCGGGAACACATCTGTAAACTCACAAACCACTGGTGCTAATTCTATCTTCAACTCAAACACTTGAGTATTCAAAACAAAAGCTAGGTAAGCCTCATTTCCTTTTTTAAATATTTCTCAACAGCCAACGACGATATTACTACCGGCAGATTATTTGACTCACTTGGTCCAACCCGAAGAACATTCTCATCTCTACATTTCAATTCTATTATCTTTTTCCCGCAGTCCACTACAACACTATGAGAAGTCAACTAATCCATCCCTATGGATTACATCAAATTCATTAAACAACAATAACATCAAGTTAGCCCGAAAACAGTGGCCTCTAATTGTCAAAGGGTAATTTCTACACACTTGGTTAACTAATACATGCCTGTCTAAAGGGTTAGACACTTTTATCATAAACCCAGTGGACTCTAACATGTTTATACGGGGTATCAAATCCATACAATATAAAACTGAGTAGACCCTGGGTCAATTAAAGCAACAACAAATATATCATGGATAGAAAAAGTACCCGTAATCACATTAGGAGACTTTGCCTCTTCCCGGGCACGTATAGCATAGGTCCTTGCTGGCACTCTGCCCTCAGACCTCACTGCGGCGTCTCTTGACGTGCCTGTACTGGTAGCCCCACTTCTGGGGTTCTTTTGTGGTCTACCCCTCAACAATGCACTACTTGCCTTCAATTCTTGCTTCATTTCTCTCTCTTTCATTTCAGGATAATCACGAATAAAGTGGTTTAATAACCCACACTTGAAGCAGCCCCTCTCATTTCCTCGGCACTCGCCGAAATGACATCTCCCACTGTAACACCCCTAACCCATAACTGACATCAGATTAAGGTTACGAGGCATTACCAGACAGATAGACCGAACATTTCAGACCAATTCAGAATCACATATATGAAATAGTAGTAATAAATAACAATCATTTCTTATGATGGTCTATGAGACCTAAAACATACTTTTAATGATAGTCGAAATTAACCGAACACATTCATAAATTTCAGAACTCAAAAAAAATTTCAATTCTGTTGAAGTCACACGCCCGTGTGATCAGGCCGTGTGCCTCACACGGGCAACACACCAATATGAACCAGTCGTGCCAAAACAGAGCATGCATACTAACTTTCACCAACGGCCAACAGACACACTCGTGTGCTGCAGCCGTGTGGAACTTAGCTAGCTACTGACTTTCTTACATGGTCACAAGGCACACTCGTGTCCCCTGACCGTGTGGCACAGTGCAGGCTTGGTTTAAGCCAACTTGCCACCCTTATATGAGTCTTTTCTACTAGCAATGTCAAACAACACTCGTACAACAATTTTCAGCCAATTCCATGCTCAAAACATGCTCCATTACAACTAAATTATCATCATTCAATAACCCATTCAAAACCATATCAAAAATTAACATATTCATACCATTTGCTAGCCAACTCTCATGGCATAATATATATTTACAAATCAACACTTAATACATAGACCTTCTAGCCTATACATTCCATACTTTAAAATATTTACACTTTCAAAAGTACCAAAATGAGTTCTATAGTGTGGAGACGATCCTCGACTATCCCTAAGCCTTCAGTAGCTAGGATAACTGTAAAACAGACAGAAATCACACAGAGTAAGCTACAAAGAGCTTAGTAAGCCAAATACAATTGGGTCTAACTACAAAAGCATACAAGTACAATTCAACCATAAAGATTCATAGCCATTTCATAGAATAATTCATAAGCTTAACCATGCTCCTTTGTTTGCATTTATGTCATGCTTCATTTCCAAATTCCATACATATTTCACAGAGATAGAGTCTTTAACATTCAGAAATTTAGTATGATACAAACATACCTGTATAGGTTATACATGTCATATACTCATTCTCATATTTCATACGCTATCATCAGACGGTTCAGAAACGATACAGATACTCATAAACAAGTACAACACCGACGTCCCGGACATGGTCTTACATGTAATTCAATATCGATACCTCTATCCTAGACAAGATCTTATACAAAATCAGGTGTGATACCGATGTCCCAGACATGGTCTTATACGTAAATCTAAATCGAGGCCTGTGTCCCAGACACGATCTTACACGATATCTCAGATAGATGTCAATGTCTCTTTAGAAGTATACAGAGCTTTTCGGATACTAACATATTACCAGATATTCATCAGGCTCTCAAGGCCATCCAATACAGATTACAATTTATATGTATGTAGAAATTAGTCAATTTAACACATAATTGTAATTTGACTTACCTCGTACAGATTTCGGATGAAACGAGTCGATTATTCAACTATTTTGGACTTCCCTCGATCTAAGTTTGATTTTCTTTGTTCTTGATCTAATACAATTCAAATTCAACCATTCAATCATTCATTTCATTCAAAATAATCCATGAACACATATTTAGGGCACTTTGCATTTTAGCCCTTTCATTTTCACACTTTGACAATTTAGTCCATTTTTTACAAAATCACAAATATGCAAAATTTACCAAGACTATAGCTTGGCCGAATTTACATAGCTTCCATACAAGCCCAAATAATATATTAAATTCACAATGTAGTCCTTCAAAACCTCATTTTCACAATTTAGCCCAAATAGCTCTATTTCATCAAAAATTCAAGAACAAACCATGATAATCTCACACATATCTTTCATAATCCATATAAAAACATTACAAAGCTCAAATAATCATCAATGGCACATTTCATAATATTCAACAGAAATATAAATTCAGACATCAGTTTTAAAGAACACGAAGCAACGATCACAGAAATGTATAAATTATCAAAAACTGAACAAAATTCACTTACCAAATCAAGCTAACCATGGCTGAATATTCAACAAGCTTTCATCTTTTCCTTTCTTTTGATTTTCGGCAACAACATGCATGAAATAGCTAATTTCATGCTTTTAATTTTATTATAATAACTTTAATAATCATTTTCTCATTTTGCCCTTGGCATATATCATTAAAAATCCACCTACCAATGCCTATATTTTTCCACCATTAAAACAAATGGTGAATTTGACATGCAAGGACCTTCACTTCAATAAGCCAAATCAAATAGGCACTTTTAACATCTAACACACAGCTTTTACACTTTATGCGATTTGGTTCTTTTTCATAATTAAGCACAGAAATAGACAAATTAAATCACAGAAACTTTGCAGATATAAATTCACATATCACAGACACAGAAAATAATATTAAAATATTTTTTTGGATTCAGATTTGTGGTCCCAAAACCACTATTCCAACTAGGGTCAAAACCAAACTGTTACACCCATATTGCGAACACTCCGACCGGTTTGGCCAAGCACTGCCAATACTAGCAACCAAAGTTGTCTGGGCTCTAAATGCTGAATTCTGCTGATTCTTGTATTTCTTCGAGTACCCCACCGAGGCATTTAATCGAGTAGAGAGTTCTTTTGATTTCTTGGATGAGGATTGATATGATTTCCCCATCTGCCTCTTCTTCGAATCCCGTGACTCAAAAGCCACTTCCTTTCTATTTTTAATCAACTCTTCTGCCTTACAGGCTCTTCCAACAAGTGCTACGAACTCCTGTAACCCTAAAATCCCAACAAAGACTCGAATATCTTCATTGAGGCCATCCTTAAACCTCTTACACATTGTGGCTTCTGTAGACACATATTCTCACGTATATTTGCTGAGCCTCACAAATTCGCGCTCGTACTCTGTCACTGAAAATTGACCCTGCTTATGCTCTAGGAATTCTTTCTTCTTTTGGTCAATGAACCTTTGGCTAATATAATTTTTCCAGAATTCTTCTAGGAAAAATTCCCAATTGATTCTCTCTCTCGGTGCTACAAACATGAGAGTGTTCCACCACTGATAAGCCGAGTCCCAAAGAAGTGACACGGCACACTTCACGCACTTTCAGGTGAGCATGACAGTTCATCAAATACCCTTATGGTATTTTCTAGCCAAAACTCTACTCTCTCCGGGTCATCATCAATGCTAGCCCAGAATTCCTCGGCCCCTTGTTTCCGGATTTTTTCTATCGGGGGTTTCTCTAGTCTAAACATGTCAGCGCCTTGCGGAGTTACCAAGGTATACTGAGTAATTAGAGGAGGTGGGGAAGGTGGAGTGTTCGGATTCGCATGAACAAGCTCTGTATACCAAGCGTCCATCATACGGAGGTAGGCTTCTCTATCCCCTCCTTCTTGGCCCATAGTCATAGGCTAGCTCTCAACCGGCGAAGTCTTTTCAGCGGGAGCCGGCGCGTTACTTTCCACGTCATCTGCCGTAACTCTATTAAGATCCATTTGCTATATAAAAACATAATTTATAATCATTAGAATTCTTCACAATATCAATGTAAAACTATGGCATGTATAGCTAAACTCATACTCTCACTAGGTTAGTCTTCGAACCGACTAAACCATAGCTCTGATACTACTAAATGTAACACCATATACCCGTACCCCATGCCGGGACAAAGTACAAGGCATTACTTAATCTCATACATTCGAACAACTTTAAGTCACCAAGACTCGGTCCAAATCTAAACATTTTCAATTTCTACCTTAACCATCTATTTATGAGCCTACGATCCCCAATTCGACTATTAGAAATTATTCAGGACCATTTTGGGTCCTTAAACTAATCTTAGAAAATTTGCTTTTAAAACAAGGCACACGTCCGCATGAAAGGGTAACACGCCCGTGTGGCAGGGAAACATGCCCGTGTCCCCTACCCGTGCGGCCAATTTATTTCCAAAACTTTTCATAAATCAAGTGTAGACTTCACACGCGCTGGACACATGCCCGTGTCCCTGGCCCGTATTACTCACACGGCCTCGACATGCCAGTGGTGTAGCCCGTGTGTAAAAACCTCAAAATTCTGTTCCTAACATCAGTAATTCCAAATTATCACACAGCCATGGCACACGCCCATGTGCTAGGTCATGCCCTCCACACAGCTGAGACACACGGCCATGTCTCTGCCCGTGTGAATACTAACATGCATTCTGACTTAAAATATTTTTATGTGCAGGGGACACATGGCCAGACCACATGCCCATGTGTCTACCCGTGTAGACAATATAAGGCTATTTTCCAAGCCTCATTGCAACCCTTGCTTACCTATTTTCATACTAAAACCAACCAATACCAAAACAAACATATTTTCAATAATCAATTCAACGACAATAGACATTTATGTAATCATGGAAATGCATATTTTATAAACTCAAAATGAATGTTAGCCATCATTCTAGGCTTAATGCAAAGTGTGGGGATCTATCTTAAGCCAGAACATTTGACCAAATCTTAAAGACACAAAATGATAAAATCTAAACACTATACATGCCATATTCAAAAATATAAATCCAACTATAACGAATGTTTCGGTTGATAGTGTGATCGATATCTCCGACTGCAAGTGATCCTTGAGCTAATTATGCGGCACTGAAAGAAAAATGGAAAGAAATAGGGAGTAAGCATAAAAGCTTAGTAAGTTGAATATAAATAAATATACAACAACAATTTCATCAATGATCAACATGTTCATGACTCAAAGGTACGCATAGATGTAACTTACTCATTACCAACCATGCAATTCACATTTTATGTACATAAAGCTCATATCTCATTCGTACCAATTAAGTACCTGTAATCACTCACATCATAGTATTATACTTTCCTTATTAACTCAAAGTCATAACTCTCACTGTTGAACCACTCGAAATATTACCGGATATTCCATAACCTCAACATGGGATAAGTTGCCAATGCCATGTCCCAGACATGGTCTTACACTGGATATCATCATCGAGGCTGATGCATGTCCCAGACATGTCTTACACTAGCTTTCGTATATCCATGCAGATGCATGTCCCAGGCATGTCTTACACTAGCACATCTCGTAGTTGATGCATGTCCTAGACATGTCTTACACTGGCTTACATTTCGAGGCCGATACATGTCCCAGACATGTCTTACACTAGCGCTGGTCTCATTGCTGATGCCATATCCCAAATATGGTCTTATACTGGCTCTCATAATGTGGCCGATGCATGTCCCAGACATGTCTTGCACTAGCTCACACGAATGACCCAAATGTCACGGTACGAATATCCGGTTTATTTCTTAAGGTTCCACAAGATTTCCACTATTACAACTATTATTATAATGCATTCTTAATTCACAATCAACCAATTCATGGTATATCAATTCAAACACATGTAGTAACAATGTAGTTGTACTATTTATATACAACTTACTTCGGATTACAAAATGTAGACAACTCATCAATCAATCTACTTGCTTGGCTTTCCCCCAATCTAGGGTTGGATTTGGTAAACCTTGATCCATATTAGAAAAATGCACTCATTTAGTCACTAATCACAATTAGAAAATCAAAACTTTGCATCTTTGGTAAAATAACCATTTTGCCCCTAGGCTCGAAAATCGATTTTATCAAATTTCTTCACATCTCAAGCCTAACCGAACCCTTTTTACTCTTATAGAAACTTCAAAATCTCATTATTTCATACACTTATCATTTATTTTGTAACTTATGCAAAATAGTCCCTTTAGGTGTTTTCATGCTAACACCTTTCACAAAGATTGTTTAAAGCTCTTCTAAGACTCATATTCTTCCATAAAATTTTATAAAATAATATGAACATTCACATGGTGAAATCCTAAACTTATTATCATTTTGCAAAATAGTCCTTTCATTTGAAAGCCCATGATACAAGCATTCCAATAATGTAAAAATCAACAAGAAAATAATCAAGATCACTTACATTATGAGAGGAATAAGTTGCTTCAAATTTTTAGCTCTCAAGCCTCCATATTTGCTGATATTTTTGGTTGAGAGAAAAGATGAAGAAGAAGAAAAATAATAGATAGGCCTTAGGCATTATTTTAGCACCAAATCATGACATCATTTACCTAAACATTTGACTATTTGTTTCAATTCATCTCATGGCTGACCAAGCTACTCCCTAAGGGTATATTTTCCCTTTAAAGACCCCAAATTTAAGTTCTCTAGCTATTTAACACATTTGAGCACTAAAATGCAACTTTTGTCTTTTATGCGATTTAGTCCCTTTTTGAAATTGGGCTCCCAAACATCAGAATTAACTCATCAAATTTTTCATGCACAAATATACTCATGCTATAACCTCATAATAATAATAATAATAATTTCCCAACTTTAGATTTGTGGTCCTGAGACCACTGTTTCGACTAGGCCCTAAATCGAGCTATTATAGCTAGGGTTTTGTCATTTCCAAGCTTAATAGTAAGTCCTCCCAAGCCCTGTTTTTAATGTTCTATGCATTTTTGAAGTCCTCGCAACATGATCTACTCGTTTCTACCCATATTTTGAGCTGTATTTCATGTTTAAAAATTTACCCATGCATGACATGTTAGTATTTTGAATATTAATGGAAGAATATGAAAGATTGAAGTGTGTTTAACAACTTTTACTAAGTGATTATTCATGAAAACACCTAAAAGGGACTAAAATGTAAAAGTTGAAAAATAGGTACTAGATTTGTGAAATAAGAGAGAAATATGGCCTGCTATAGGTATAAAAATGATTCGGCTAGGCTTAAAGTACAGGAAAACTAACAGATTTCATTTTACAGGCCTAGGGACTAAATTACAAATATATAAAAGTTTAAGGTCAAAAATGTAAATTTTCCAAAGTATGATTTTTGGACCAATATGAATAATGTGAGTGTAAAATAAATTATATTTGATGTGTTAGATCAAGAAAAAAATGAGATTCGGGCTTAGATCGGGAATGAACGGGATTATGAACTAAATCGGAATAAATAGCCGTGCTTGCATTCGGGGTAAGTTTGTGTCTAAGTAATTCAACAATCCCATTATTATGTGTTTAACATTTGATATTATATAATACATGTATGTACGCCCTAATGTAATTGGTTTGTGATGATTCAATGGAATCTTGATAATAGCCGTGTATCTCGGAAATCCCTGAGAACCCTGAGGAATACTTTGGATTTGGATATCATAAAACCATGGTTAATGAGATCCCGTGTAAGACCATGTCTGGGACATGGCATCGGCATACGTATGAGAGTCGGTGTAAGACCATGTCTGGGACATGGCATCTGCATCGATATGTGATCCCGTGTATGACCATATCAAGGATATGGCTTTGGTATCGTTAAGTGATTTCGTATACAACCATGTCTGGGACATGGCATCGATATGAGGTCCCATATAAGACCATGTCTGGGACATGGCATCGGCACCAGTATGAGGCTTCGTATAAGACCATATCTGAGATATGGCATCAATAAGTAATCCCATGTAAGACCAAGTCTGGGCAATGGCTTTGGAACTCTATTTGGTGTATGATAATCTTGATCGTACTTTAGTATTCCAAGTGGTTTAATGAGTAGTTCAGTGGATAAGTCTATATGGATCTAATGAGTGTGACAAAGGTGAGAAAATAAGTGTGCTTGTAATGAGACGGTATGAGGTACATACTCAAAACTTATGAGCACTGGGCTAGGTATGTGATATGTAATGGAATCGTGGTAAGAATGCAAATGAATGATTGATGCTTTTGAGATTGACTTCCATGATAATCTTGTGATTATAAATTTATATTCATGATAAATACATAAGTGATGATTTTTTTTTATGATTATGTGCAAGTCTTGTTAGCCAATTTGACTTGAAACTCAATATGTTATCCTTTAAGAGTTTGGTCCCCTATATGAGGTTAGATTATATGATTTGAGAAACATGAAAACACATTATTGATTTGCACCTTTTGCATGTATGCTGAAATGTTTAGCCAAGAGTTAAGATGTTTTATTATGAAAAGAATATGAATGATTGACTAATGTCAAGGCGTAGTAATGTATGAATATAGTTCGAAAAGAATGAGCCTTAAAATCAATAAATTTGTAATTATGAAATTTTATAGATGAAATGAGTAAATGCTTGTTATTTTTTATACGAACTTATTCCCTCATTTCCATTTCTTTAGTGTTGTCAGGTTAGCTCGGGGTTGGAGATCGTCAAAGGTAACATCACATTATCAAACTATCAATAGAGAGTATTGATATATTTTAAGCGCTTCTGAATGAATGGCATGTATAGGGACTTAGTTATTGTGATATGTGTTCTTATGATTTGGCCAAATGGATTGGCTTATATTGATTTATTGTATATGGCCATGAGATGTGGCTCATATTGATTATGGTTTGTAACCCTATCTATCCATGCTATGTTCTAATGCTTTGTGATGGGATGAAGTGATCATGTTTGTTTTCCATGAATGGTTAGTGTTATGACATATGTGCATGATGACTGCTTTATGACCAATCGAAATGATCATAGCCAAGGAATAATTATGTGATATGGTAAATAAGATGATGATGATTGAACACGAGTGCTTGATGATGAAGTTAGGATTAACTGATAAGTTGATAATCATAATTAAAGGTAAAAGTGGTAATATAATGGCAAGGCCAATGAATATGACTTGTTATGCCTAGACTTGGTATCACATGAGTATGTGGTACATATGAATGATGACATGCTAATGCTAAGAATGTGTCTTAAGGAAGGATGCTTAACCATTAAATTGATGTTATGATATGTGTCTTTGACGTGTATAAATGTGTGAGGGGTTAAGGATAAAAAAAAGGCTTAGAAAATAGCCTAAGTCTTGGCCACACGGGTAGAGACACGACCGTGTGTCTCAGCCATGTGGAGGACACAGCTTGGGGATATGGGCATGTGTCCAGGGTGTGTGAAGTCTATAGCATTGTTATTAGAATTTAATTTGTCACACGGCCTGAAGACATGGGCGTGTCCCTGTGTCCAAATGGGTGTGTGACCCTGTTTCATGGAAAAATTCCAAAGTTCTTGGTTTAGTCCCAAACCGCTTTTAATGCATGTTTTGGGCCTCAACGACACTTGTAAGGGACGTTATGCATGTGAATGAATAGTTTTGAATTGAAAGAAATTTTGTGGTTTTGCATGTTTCTGTACATTTAAGTCCGGTAATGCCTCATACCTGTTCCAGCATGAACACGGGTAAGGGGTGTTACACGATATCACTAAAAATTAGCTGTTACAATCTTTAAATTGTCCCAGACACTAGACTCGATACTATTTAGAACATTCTTTGAAAATAAGTTTGGGGGAGTTGAAAAGAAGTATCAAATACTTAACAAATTGTAATACATATAGCAAAATGCTCGTGACAAAAAAAAAGAGAATAGTGTAGTACTTGAAAGAAAATAGATGTACAAAAAAGCTTGTGAAAGCAAAGTAAGTTGGTGTATTGAAGGTAATTATTTCAAAGATCCGATTGAAGCTGAGTGTAGGGTTTTTAACCAAAATTAATCTATCTTTTACCTACCACTAGCCTAGCCACGTTACAACCTTTTTAAAGACCTATTGATTCAAGTTTCTATGCTACCTATATTAATGGAGAGAATTTGCTATGTTCAACATATGAAGGCATAAGTTGAACTTAATGATTGCAACTTAATATTGAATAAGGGAATAAAATCAAATTGGTAGGAATTTAGCATGTCTTTATTGAGAAAGCATTTAGTCTACTTTTGCTATCATAAGAATATTTGAGATTAATTTGAATGATATGTATACATAAGTAGCATAAATATCAGATTTCTTGTTTTTGAGCATAAGTATACTAAAATCATAATTTTGGGAAGAATGTTGTTCTGAAGGAATTTTTCAAAGGTGTTTCTGAGAAATTCTTTTCAAATTTGTGCATTACTCAGGGATGAGCAATGAATTAAGTTTGGGGTGTGGAAACACGAAAATATACTCACTTTTCATGCATTTTTTAACTCAAATTCATGTTGTTTCGGTAAAATTCTTGTCAAAAGATAAATAATAACTATAAAATAATTAAATTGCACTCAAATTATGAACATGTTGAATTTTAGATTAATTTTATATCAAATTTTGATTATTTTTGACAAATTTGCACAAAAGGTGAAAAACGGCTCGACAGACACTGCCAGAAGCGCAAAATCGAGAAGCAATTTTGAAACATTAAGGTGAATTAATTTTTTAGCCTAATACGATCCAAATTATGTGTATTAATTCATACTATAAATAATTTTAATTTTATTCCAATTTAATTTGGGTTAAATAAATTATTGTTAATTAATTATGAAAAGGGGTCTAGTTTAGATGAACCGAGAAAACCAATCCAACCAAGCACTGGGCAGCCCAAACCCATCCCACATGCTGGCCCAATCAGCTTGTTTGGCTGATTATTTGGCTTGCAAAATGGCCCTTGAAAACTCCTTCAAATTGCATTCAAACCCCTCTGCTATTCATGCCTTCCAAGATTTGCCCTTACCTAAAAATAGCATGTTTGAAATCTTCAAACATGCCACGTGTGTGGCCGGCCATGGGGGGAGTCTTTGTAACACCCCAAAAATCCCGAAACTCAAAAATCTTGAAATATCGAATTTTGTTTTCTTTTTACGTGCTTGGCATGTCCGGTTAAGTATTAATTATGTGATGGTAGGTCTTGGTCGAGGTTGAGTTCGAACCTAGGGGTAAAAGGAATTATAGTTTAATTATTAAAATTATTAAAAGAACACTGATGGCAGGTAGGTGGGCTTTTAAATAAATGAAGGGAAAGTTTGACAGAAAAGAACCTGCTGGCCCGGGGGATAAGTTGCGTGTGGCTAGTGTCAGAGGTCTGGGGTTCGAAATCCACTTTTCTCAAATAAGGGATTTATTTTTGCTTAAAGGGTGGACAGAGGTGGCATTGGATTGAACTCTGTAGGGAGTGATAAGAGGATAAATTTGAGGAAAGGATCAAGGGGTTATCAAGGAGAAAAATGAGAAGATGAGGAGTAAGGATGAGATGGAGCCGAATTGGGAACTTGGGCTTGAGAAATTCAGCTATAGAAGCTATAAATAGGTGTCGGATAGAAGGTGGCTAGGCTAATGCTGAATTCCCATCATCTTGTTGCCAGAAACCTTTTCCCTTAAAAGCCAAAAACCCTTCGCTTTACTTTCTTTACCCTTCACGTTACTTTCTTTTCTTGTGCCGATTTCCTCTCCTTCCTTGACACAATTTTCTTTGTTTCGCTTTTGGTTTAGCCGACTTCTTCTTTCTTTTTCCCTTGGTACCGAATAATCATTTTTTTGTCATACAAATCTCAAGGGGCAGAACACATCTTTGTCCGAATACCTTCGGTGCCGCCACTACCCTTTCCACTCAGTCGGTTTTAGTGTAACTGTTCGCTCTTCCAATCGGGTTGTTTTGCTAAGTATCGATTATTTCCCCTCACTTCTTCTAATCGATTTTGGGTAGGAATAGGTATCGAATCTCAGTATTTGGATCTCTGCCGATTTGCTCCTCAGGAGAGATACCTTGGTAAGTGTTCTTGATCATAGTTGACCGAATGGCCATAGTTAAGGTAAAGGGGACTTGTGTTGGATACAATTCACCTATTATTTTGGTGTTAAAAGTTAAGATTGGTGCAGATCTGGGAGTTGATCGTGGTTAGTGCTTAAAGAAGAGGTTGTTATAACTTGTCGTGCAAGGTAAGGTGAAAGGTGAGGTTTCAATTTTTGTAAAGATATGTATTCAGCATGTGATGAATTGAAGGGTGATATCGATTGTAGGTTCAGGTCTAAGGAAATCGTAACATGTTGTATTACCAGGTGTGTACATACACTACACACACAAGTAGATCGGCAAATCCCAAAAAGCCTAAATACTGAAAAGCCAAAATGCAGAAAAGTCAAAAGTTTGGCTACGGTAGTCTTGCGAGTGCGCGAACACTCGCAAGGGGGAAACCAAGAGGTTGCCTAAGGCCCAGAGGTGATTCCATGGACTTGGGTTGTGAATTGGCCAAATGAGCCAGAATGGGCTAAATGGGCCCAATGAGCTGTTGGGCCCATAATAGGAAAAAATTGATGATTGATGCTATGTGATGGAAAAATTGTATGTGAGCATGACTGTAACACCCCAAACCCGGCCCAGACGTTATGGCCGGATCCAATGTTCACATTGAAGTTTTTAAGAAAACCCAATCCTCTTTCAATGTCCTTCTTAGTGTTTTAAAAGATAGTCTTTGCTAAGTTAATAAAGTGAATGGAAGCTATGCACCAGGTAGGTATCCGAAACAGAGGAGGTGAGCCATGAAGGCTGCTTAAGTACCAAGCTCTTGATTGGATCCAATCCTAGACATGCCCACAACCATTGCCACACTTTGGTGCTAGGTTAGGTTTTGAGAAAAACGAGTTGGAATTCATTTAAATAGATATTTTTGATAAACCGATTAATTGTATCGTTGCATTATTTTCAAAATAATTATCATTTTGGAAACGCGCCCCAGGTCTAACTCATATTGTTATCAGAAAAATATAGGGTATAAAATAAAATAATCCCAGAAAAATAATTAAAATGGTCTTATTACAACCCAAAACCAAATAATAATATTAATAAGATAAAACTTATAAAGAAATAAATCAGCTACTTATTGCAATTAAAAGAAACAGAAACAGTAGTGTGGCCATCTCCGAGTCTCTCGCAGCTCTAAACCATCTAAGCTTAGGATTACCTGCACAGTTAGAAACGGGGTGAGTTTATGAAAACTCAATGTGTAATCCCAATAACAAACAAATAGTGAAAACACAGTATCAGTACAATCTGGGCCAAAGCCCTATTTAGTCTTGACATATACTGGGCCGAAGCCTTTCGTTTACCAGTTACTGGGCCGAAGCCTTTTCATAAATCATATCACTGGGTCGAAGCCTTTTCATAAATCATATCACTGGGCCGAAGCCTTTACTGTAAACGGTATGGCCCTTAGGCCCATTTCAATATCACATGAAATGTCAATGGATGTATGCAAGCCCATTTCAATATCACATGAAATACCAATGACTGTATGCAAGCCCATTTGGGGAGACCAATCGACCCACCATCCGCTACTCTCCACCCGTACCAACCAAGCTCTCCATGCGGGGAATAACTCAACCCACCCAACTAAACTCTCCACTGGCAGCATAGCTGCTTTATCATATAATTGGAGGCCTAACCTCTTTTAATAACTAGGACAAAGCACTTTCGATAAACTGGGGCAGAGCCCTTCTTGGTAAACTGGGGCAGAGCCCTTTTAGCACTTCCTCCATCAATATAACCCATATTCTATGTAGAATGTCATGTATGCAGAATGTCATGCCCATATTTGAATCAAACAATCACAGTCAAGTCACTCATATCACCAACAGATATTCACAATCAAATCCGTCAACCACACAGTCCAAGTCAGTCACTTGCCCATAAGGGCAAAACAGTCATTTTTCATATTATAAGGGTATTTTCATAATTGTACCAAATATCAGGGTTTTCCATGTTCATTACAATTTTCAATATTTCCGAGTGTTTAAACAATGATTTTTAACCCACTTTATCAAATTCGGGCTTTTGGGCCCAAAACCCCTAATAGGCCCTACGAATGCTGATTTAGCCTACTTAACCCAAATTTTACAACAATACTAACTGTGTTAACGTTCAACTTTTCCAAATTCCATTTTTTTATCAATTTTACCCAAATGGGCCCAAAAGCCCATTGGGCCCAATTCCAGCCCATTGAGGGCCAACTTACCATTGTGCACAAAATTGAGTTCTTACCTGTTCCATCGATCCAAACACCGATCTTATCGTATTTATCGCATCTATACCCAAACGCAACATTACAAGTTCCCGAAATACTGGTATTTTAGTATTTCGGCTTCTCAGCTAATATTAATCTAAGCTATTACGAGGGTTAGTACACACCTGTTACGGGTTGCAGTTGAAACGTTTCCATAATCAATCACCTATGATAGCCACCACCTGATCGGAGACTGGAGTTAATCCACGCTCCGAGCACTCTTAGCAGACGCCCAACCCAAACGAGCACACCATACAGCAAAAAGGATCAGCCAAGAAAGGTACCTTTACTCTCTTCATGGTTCCCTCTATTTAAAGCCAGCTTTCCATCCACTCTTATGTTAGCTTCCCGATGTGGGATCCCTCCAACTTCAGAGTTTAAATTCAACACGAACTCTTGCCGCCCCCTGTTAGCAAAATAAATGCTTCTTGCTTGCCATGGGATTCAAACCCATGCCTCCCCTCAGATGCTCCACACGCTACTTGCCACTAAGCCAGAAGGCTTTTTTTTTGTGTCATATTTTATCCCAAATTAATTATAAGGTCTAAAGGCCGAAGTCCAAGTTCCCTTAAAAAAACCAAAATAAATTGCAAGAGCCAAGGCTTGAACCCAGGCTCCCATACAACCTTAATGACGCCACAACCACTAGACTACAACCTTCCTTGTGTCATTTATTTAACACAATAATTTAAAAGCCCTCATCCAAGCATCCAAGTTTTTTTTTCTCTTAATACCAAAATTTTTGCTAAAGCCCAAGTTTGAACCCAAGATTTCTCTAACACTTCTCAGGGCCATTAACCATCAAAGCAGACATTTAATTGTGTCATTTCATTGCACAATTAAATACCTATATACAACCTCCTTATGAACCCACACTCAAGGCCCAATACTTCTAGGCCCAAATTCGGGGTGTTACAATTCTACCCCCTTAAAAAATTTTGTCCTCGAAATTTTCCACTCTCAGACTACACCACTACACTTCCGCTGCGCACTCTGATACTAATAATACTAACATGCACCCAAAACATTTATCCATTGGAGTGGATAGATTTCACATGCAAACAATTTCTACATTTCTAGAACGCACACCAAATAAATACTAAATCTAAATTCAAGTGTTACAGTTTACTATAACTAGAGAGTTCCAGTATTGTGCTACTATCTATAGTAGTTTCTCAATATAGCATTTCAATCTATAAAAGTAAACAGAGATAGAGAAGTTACAAATTTGGTGCCGGAGACTCGGTGTGCCACAACTCCAGTAACATCTTTTCAGAAACAAGTCAAGTTTCGTTGAGAGATTTCAAAATAAAATTTTAGAAAAACCCTTTTCAAACCCCAATTTTAGAAAAAGAAAAACAACAATAATTTTTTGCTACCCATACCACAGCCGAGTTTTGCAACTTGGCTCTGATACCACTAAATGTAACACCCCAAACCCGGCCTAGACGTTTGGCCAGATCCGACGTGTCACATTGAAGTTTTTAAGAAGACCTATTCATCTTTCAATGTCCTTCTTAGTGTTTTAAAAGATACTCTTTGCTAAGTTAATAAAGTGAATGGAAGCTGTGCACCAGGTAGGTATCCGAAACAGAGGAGGTAAGCCATGAAGTCTGCTTAAGTACTAAGCTCTTGATTGGATCCAATCCTATACATGCCCACAAACATTGCCACACTTTGGTGCTAGGTTAGGTTTTGAGAAGAACGAGTTGGAATTCATTTATGTAGATATTTTTTATAAACCGATTAATTGTGTCATTGCATTATTTTGAAAACAATTATCATTTTGGAAATGCGCCTTAGGTCTAACTCATATTGTTATCAGAAAAATATAGGGTATAAAATAAAATAATCTTGAAAAAATAATTAAAATAGCCTTATTACAACCCAAAACCAAATAATAATATTAATAAGATAAAACTTTTAAAGAAATAAATCGGCTACTTATTGCAATTAAAAGAAACAAAAATAGTAGTGTGGCCATCTCCGAGTCCCTCGCAGCTCCAAACCATCTAAGCTTAGGGATTACCTGCACCGTTAGAAACAGGGTGAGTTTATGAAAACTCAGTGTGTAATCCCAATAACAAACAAACAGTGAAAACACAGTATCAGTACAATCAGGGCCAAAGCCCTATTTAGTCTTGACATATACTGGGCCGAAGCCTTTCGTTTAACGGTTACTTGGCCGAAACCTTTTCATAAATCATATCACTGGGCCTAAGCCTTTTCATAAATCATATCACTGGGCCGAAGCCTTTACTGTAAATGGTATGGCCCTTAGGCCCATTTCAATATCACATGAAAAGTCAATGGATGTATGCAAGCCCATTTGGGGAGACTACTCGACCCACCATCCGCTACTCTCCACCCGTACCAACCAAGCTCTCCATATGGGGAATAACTCAACCCATCCAAGCAAACTCTGCACTGGCAGCATAGCTGCTTTATCCTATAACTGGAGGCCTAGCCTCTTTTAATAATTGGGACAAAGCCCTTTCTGATAAACTGGGGCAAAGCCCTTTTCGGTAAACTGGGGCAGAGCCCTTTTCGCACTTCCTCCATCAATATAACCCATATCCCATGCAGAATGTCATGTATGCAGAATGTCATGCCCATATTTGAATTTAACAATCACATTCAAGTCACTCATATCAGCAACATATATTCACAATCAAATCCGTCAACCACACTGTCCAAGTCAGTCACTTACCCACAAGGGCAAAACAGTCATTTTTCATATTATAAGGGTATTTTCATAATTGTACCAAATATCAGGGTTTTCCATGTTCATTACAATTTTCAATATTTTCGAGTGTTTAAACAATGATTTTTAACCCACTTATCAAATTCAGGCTTTTGGGCCCAAAACCCCTAATAGGCCTTACGAATGTTGATTTAGCCTACTTAACCCAAATTTTACAGCAATACTAACTGTGTTAACGTGCAACTTTTCCAAATTCCATTTTTTTATCAATTTTATCCAAATGGGCCCAAAAGCCCATTGGGCCCAATTCCAGCCCATTGAGGCCCAACTTACCATTGTGCACAAAATTGAGTTCTTACCTGTTCCATCGATCCAAACATCGATCTTATCGTATTTATCACATCTATACCCAAACGCAACATTACAAGTTCCCAAAATACTGGTATTTTAGTATTTCGGCTTCTCAGCAAATATTAATCTAAGCTATTACGAGGGTTAGTACACACCTATTACGGGTTCGAGTTGAAATGTTTCCATAATCAATCACCTATGATATCCACCACCTGATCGGAGACTGGAGTTAATCCACGCTCCGAGCATTCTTAGCCGACGCCCAACCCAAACGAGCACGCCATACAGCGAAAGGGATCAGCCAAGAAAGGTACCTTTACTCTCTTCATGGTTCCCTCTATTTAAAGCCAGCTTTGCATCCACTCTTATGTTAGCTTCCCGATGTGGGATCCCTCCAACTTCAGAGTTTAAATTTAACACCAACTCTTGCCGCCCCCTGTTAGCAAAATAAATGCTCCTTGCTTGCCATGGGATTCAAACCCATGCCTCCCCTCAGATGCTCCATACGCTACTTGCCACTAAGCCACAAGGCTTTTTTTCGTGTCATATTTTATCCCAAATTAATTATAAGGTCTAAAGGCCGAAGTCCAGGTTCCCTTAAAAAACCAAAATAAATTGCAAGAGCCAAGGCTTGAACTCAGGCTCCTATACAACCTTAATGACGCCACAACCACTAGACTACAAGCTTCCTTGTGTCATTTATTTAACACAATAATTTAAAAGCCCTCATCCAAGCATCCAGGTTTTTTTCTCTTAATACCAAAATTTTTGCTAAAGCCCAAGTTTGAACCCAAGATTTCTCTAACACTTCTCAGGGCCATTAACCAACAAAGCAGACATTTAATTGTGTCATTTCATTGCACAATTAAATACCTATATACAACCTCCTTATGAACCCACACTCAAGGCCCAATACTTCTAGGCCCAAATTCGGGGTGTTACAATTTTCAATATTTTCGAGTGTTTAAACAGTGATTTTTAACCCACCTTATCAAATTCGGGCATTTGGGCCCAAAACCCCTAATAGGCCCTATGAATGCTGATTTAGCCTACTTAACCCAAATTTTACAACAATACTAACTATGTTAACGTGCAACTTTTCCAAATTCCATTTTTTATCAATTTTACCCAAATGGGCTCAAAAACCCATTGGGCCCAATTCTAGCCCATTGAGGCCCAACTTACCATTGTGCACAAAATTGAGTTCTTACCTGTTCCATCGATCCAAACACCGAACTTATCGTATTTATCGTATCTATACCCAAATGCAACATTACAAGTTCTCGAAATACCGGTATTTTAGCATTTCGACTTCTCAACAAATATTAATCTAAGCTATTACGAGGGTTAGTACACACCTGTTACGGGTTGCAGTTGAAACGTTTCCATAATCAATCACCTATGATAGCCACCACCTGATCGGAGATTGGAGTTAATCCACACTCCGAGCACTCTTAGCCGACGCCCAACCCAAACGAGCACGCCATACAGCGAAAGGGATCAGCCAAGAATGGTACCTTTACTCTCTTCATGGTTCCCTCTATTTAAAGCCAGCTTTGCATCCACTCTTATGTTAGCTTCCCGATGTGGGATCCCTCCAACTTCAGAGTTTAAATTCAACACCAACTCTTGCCGCCCCCTGTTAGCAAAATAAATGCTCCTTGCTTGCCATGGGATTCAAACCCATGCCTCCCCTCAGATGCTCCACACGCTAATTGCCACTAAGCCACAAGACTTTTTTTTTGTGTCATATTTTATCCCAAATTAATTATAAGGTCTAAAGGCCGAAGTCCAGGTTCCTTTAAAAAAACCAAAATAAATTGCAAGAGCCAAGGCTTGAACCCAGGCTCCCATACAACCTTAATGACGCCACAACCACTAGACTACAAGCTTCCTTGTGTTATTTATTTATCACAATAATTTAAAAGCCCTCATCCAAGCATCCAGGTTTTTTTTCTCTTAATACCAAAATTTTTGCTAAAGCCCAAGTTTGAACCCAAGATTTCTCTAACACTTCTCAGGCCATTAACCACCAAAGCAGAAATTTAACTGTGTCATTTCATTGCACAGTTAAATACCTATATACAACCTCCTTATGGACCCACACTCAATGCTAAATACTTCTAGGCCCAAATTCGGGGTGTTACAATTCTACCCCCTTAAAGAAATTTCATCCTCGAAATTTTCCACACTCAGACTACACCCCCACACATCCGCTGCGCACTCTGATACTAATAATACTAACATGCACCCAAAACATTTATCCATTGGAGTGGATAGATTTCACATGCAAACAATTTCTACATTTCTAGAACGCACACCAAATAAATACTAAATCTAAATTCAAGCGTTACAGTTTACTCTAACTAGAGAGTTCCAGTATTGTGCTACTATCTATAGTAGTTTCTCAATACAGCATTTCAATCTATAACAGTAAACAGAGTTAGAGAAGTTACAAATTTGGTGCCGGAGACTCGGTGTGCCACACCTCCAGTAACATCTTTTCAGAAACAAGTCAAGTTTCGTTGAGAGATTTCAGAATAAAATTTTAGAAAAACCCTTTTCAAACCTCAATTTTAGAAAAAGAAAAACAACAATAATTTTCTGCTACCCATACCACAGTCGAGTTTTACAACTTGGCTCTGATACCACTAAATGTAACACCCCAAACCCGGCCTAGACGTTATGGCCAGATCTGACGTGTCATATTGAAGTTTTTAAGAAGACCTATTCATCTTTCAATGTCCTTCTTAGTGTTTTAAAAGATAGTCTTTGCTAAGTTAATAAAGTGAATGGAAGCTGTGCACCAGGTAGGTATCCGAAACAGAAGAGGTGAGCCATGAAGGCTGCTTAAGTACTAAGCTCTAGATTGGATCCAATCCTATACATGCCCACAACCATTGCCACACTTTGGTGCTAGGTTAGGTTTTGAGAAGAACGAGTTGGAATTCATTTAAGTAGATTTTTTAAACCGATTAATTGTATCGTTGCATTATTTTGAAAACAATTATCAGTTTGGAAATGCGCCCTAGGTCTAACTCATATTGTTATCAGAAAAATATAGGGTATAAAATAAAATAATCTCGGAAAAATAATTAAAATAGCCTTATTACAACCCAAAACCAAATAATAATATTAATAAGATAAAACTTATAAAGAAATAAATCGGCTACTTATTGCAATTAAAAGAAACAAAAACAGTAGTGTGGCCATCTCCGAGTCCCTCGCAGCTCCAAACCATCTAAACTTAGGGAATACCTGCACCGTTAGAAACGGGGTGAGTTTACGAAAACTCAGTGTGTAATCCCAATAACAAAAAAACAGTGAAAACACAGTATCAGTACAATCAGGGCCAAAGCCCTATTTAGTCTTGACATAAACTGGGCCGAAGCCTTTCGTTTAACTGTTACTAGGCCGAAGCCTTTTCATAAATCATATCACTGGGCCGAAGCCTTTATTGTAAATGGTATGGCCCTTAGGCCCATTTCAATATCACATGAAATGTCAATGGATGTGTGCAAGCCCATTTCAATATCACATGAAATACCAATGAATGTATGCAAGCCCATTTGGGGAGACTACTCGACCCACCATCTGCTACTCTCCACCCGTACCAACCAAGCTCTCCATGTGTGGAATAACTCAACCCACCCAACCAAACTCTCCACTGGCAGCATAGCTGCTTTATCATATAACTGGAGGCCTCGCCTATTTTAATAAATGGGACAAAGCCCTTTCTGATAAACTGGGGCAGAGCCCTTTTTGGTAAACTGGGGCAGAGCCCTTTTAGCACTTCCGCCATCAATATAACCCATATCCCATGCAGAATGTCATGTATGCAGAATGTCATGCCCATATTTGAATTTAACAATCACATTCAAGTCACTCATATCAGCAACATATATTCACAATCAAATCCGTCAACCACACTGTCCAAGTCAGTCACTTACCCACAAGGGCAAAACAGTCATTTTTCATATTATAAGGGTATTTTCATAATTGTACCAAATATCAGGGTTTTCCATGTTCATTACAATTTTCAATATTTTCGAGTGTTTAAACAATGATTTTTAACCCACTTATCAAATTCAGGCTTTTGGGCCCAAAACCCCTAATAGGCCCTACGAATGTTGATTTAGCCTACTTAACCCAAATTTTACAGCAATACTAACTGTGTTAACGTGCAACTTTTCCAAATTCCATTTTTTATCAATTTTATCCAAATGGGCCCAAAAGCCCATTGGGCCCAATTCCAGCCCATTGAGGCCCAACTTACCATTGTGCACAAAATTGAGTTCTTACTGTTCCATCGATCCAAACACCGATCTTATCGTATTTATCACATCTATACCCAAACGCAACATTACAAGTTCCAAAATACTGGTATTTTAGTATTTCGGCTTCTCAGCAATATTAATCTAAGCTATTACGAGGGTTAGTACACACCTATTACGGGTTCGAGTTGAAATGTTTCCATAATCAATCACCTATGATATCCACCACCTGATCGGAGACTGGAGTTAATCCACGCTCCGAGCATTCTTAGCCGACGCCCAACCCAAACGAGCACGCCATACAGCGAAAGGGATCAGCCAAGAAGGGTACCTTTACTCTCTTCATGGTTCCCTCTATTTAAAGCCAGCTTTGCATCCACTCTTATGTTAGCTTCCCAATGTGGGATCCCTCCAACTTCAGAGTTTAAATTCAACACCAACTCTTGCTGCCCCCTGTTAGCAAAATAAATGCTCCTTGCTTGCCATGGGATTCAAACCCATGCCTCCCCTCAGATGCTCCATACGCTACTTGCCACTAAGCCACAAGGCTTTTTTTCGTGTCATATTTTATCCCAAATTAATTATAAGGTCTAAAGGCCGAAGTCCAGGTTCCCTTAAAAAAACCAAAATAAATTGCAAGAGCCAAGGCTTGAACTCAGGCTCCCATACAACCTTAATGACGCCACAACCACTAGACTACAAGCTTCCTTGTGTCATTTATTTAACACAATAATTTAAAAGCCCTCATCCAAGCATCCAGGTTTTTTTTCTCTTAATACCAAAATTTTTGCTAAAGCCCAAGTTTGAACCCAAGATTTCTCTAACACTTCTCAGGGCCATTAACCAACAAAGCAGACATTTAATTGTGTCATTTCATTGCACAATTAAATACCTATATACAACCTCCTTATGAACCCACACTCAAGGCCCAATACTTCTAGGCCCAAATTCGGGGTGTTACAATTCTACCCGCTTAAAGAAATTTCGTCCTCGAAATTTTCCACTCTCAGACTACACCATCACACTTCCGCTGCGCACTCTGATACTAATAATACTAACATGCACCCAAAACATTTATCCATTGGAGTGGATAGATTTCACATGCAAACAATTTCTACATTTCTAGAATGCACACCAAATAAATACTAAATCTAAATTCAAGCGTTACAGTTTACTCTAACTAGAGAGTTCCAGAATTGTGCTACTATCTATAGTAGTTTCTCAATATAGCATTTCAATCTATAACAGTAAACAGAGTTAGAGAAGTTACAAATTTGGTGCCAGAGACTCGGTGTGCCACACCTCCAGTAACATCTTTTCAGAAACAAGTTAAGTTTCGTTGAGAGATTTCAGAATAAAATTTTAGAAAAACCCTTTTCAAACCCCAATTTTAGAAAAAGAAAAACAACAATAATTTTCTGCTACCCATACCACAGCCGAGTTTTACAACTTGGCTCTGATACCACTAAATGTAACACCCCAAACCCGGCCTAGACGTTATGGCCAGATCCGACGTGTCACATTGAAGTTTTTATGAAGACCTATTCATCTTTCAATGTCCTTCTTAGTGTTTTAAAAGATAGTCTTTGCTAAGTTAATAAAGTGAATGGAAGCTGTGCACCAGGTAGGTATCGAAACAGAGGAGGTGAGCCATGAAGGCTTCTTAAGTACTAAGCTCTAGATTGGATCCAATCCTATACATGCCCACAACCATTGCCACACTTTGGTGCTAGGTTAGGTTTTGAGAAGAACGAGTTGGAATTCATTTAAGTAGATATTTTTTCTAAACCGATTAACTGTATCGTTGCATTATTTTGAAAACAATTATCAGTTTGGAAATGCGCCCTAGGTCTAACTCATATTGTTATCAGAAAAATATAGGGTATAAAATAAAATAATCTCGGAAAAATAATTAAAATAGCCTTATTACAACCCAAAACCAAATAATAATATTAATAAGATAAAACTTATAAAGAAATAAATCGGCTACTTATTGCAATTAAAAGAAACAAAAATAGTAGTGTGGCCATCTCCGAGTCCCTCGCAGCTCCAAACCATCTAAACTTAGGGAATACCTGCACCGTTAGAAACGGGGTGAGTTTACGAAAACTCAGTGTGTAATCCCAATAAAAAAAAACAGTGAAAACACAGTATCAGTACAATCAGGGCCAAAGCCCTATTTAGTCTTACATATACTGGGCCGAAGCCTTTCGTTTAACTGCTACTAGGCCGAAGCCTTTCATAAATCATATCACTGGGCCAAAGCCTTTATTGTAAATGGTATGGCCCTTAGGCCCATTTCAATATCACATGAAATGTCAATGGATGTGTGCAAGCCCATTTCAATATCACATGAAATACCAATGAATGTATGCAAGCCATTTGGGGAGACTACTCGACCCACCATCCGCTACTCTCCACCCGTACCAACCAAGCTCTTCATGTGTGGAATAACTCAACCCACCCAACCACACTCTCCACTGGCAGCATAGCTGCTTTATCATATAACTGGAGGCCTAGCCTATTTTAATAAATGGACAAGCCTTTGATAATGGGCAGAGCCCTTTTCGGTAAACTGGGGCAGAGCCTTTTAGCACTTCCTCCATCAATATAACCCATATCCCATGCAGTATGTCATGTATGCAGAATGTCATGCCCATATTTGAATTTAACAATCACATTCAAGTCACTCATATCACCAACATATATTCACAATCAAATCCATCAACCACACAGTCCAAGTCAGTCACTTGCCCAAGGGCAAAACAGTCATTTTTCATATTGTAAGGGTATTTTCGTAATTGTACCAAATATCAGGGTTTTCCATGTTCATTACAATTTTAAATATTTCGAGTGTTTAAACAATGATTTTTAACCCACTTATCAAATTCGGGCTTTTGGGCCCAAAACCCCTAATAGGCCCTACGAATGCTGATTTAGCCTACTTAACCCAAATTTTACAACAATACTAACTGTGTTAACGTCCAACTTTTCCAAATTCCATTTTTTATCAATTTTATCCAAATGGGCCCAAAAGCCCATTGGGCCCAATTCCAGCCCATTGAGGCCCAACTTACCATTGTGCACAAAATTGAGTTCTTACTTGTTCCATCGATCCAAACACCGATCTTATCGTATTTATCGATCTATACCCAAACGCAACATTACAGTTCCCAAAATATGGTATTTTAGTATTTCGGCTTCTCAGCAAATATTAATCTAAGCTATTACGAGGGTTAGTACACACCTATTACGGGTTGGAGTTGAAATGTTTCCATAATCAATCACCTATGATATCCACCACCTGATCGGAGACTGGAGTTAATCCACGCTCCGATCATTCTTAGCCGACGCCCAACCCAAACGAGCACGCCATACAGCGAAAGGGATCAGCCAAGAAAGGTACTTTACTCTCTTCATGGTTCCCTCTATTTAAAGCCAGCTTTGCATCCACTCTTATGTTAGCTTCCCGATGTGGGATCCCTCCAACTTCAGAGTTTAAATTCAACACCAACTCTTGCCGCCCCCTGTTAGCAAAATAAATGCTCCTTGCTTGCCATGGGATTCAAACCCATGCCTCCCCTTAGATGCTCATACGCTACTTGCCACTAAGCCACAAGGCTTTTTTTTGTGTCATATTTTATCCCAAATTAATTATAAGGTCTAAAGGTTGAAGTCCAGGTTCCCTTAAAAAAACCAAAATAAATTGCAAGAGCCAAGGCTTGAACCCAGGCTCCCATACAACCTTAATGATGCCACAACTACTAGACTACAAGCTTCCTTGTGTCATTTATTTAACACAATAATTTAAAAGCCCTCATCCAAGCATCCAGGTTTTTTTTCTCTTAATACCAAAATTTTTGCTAAAGCCCAAGTTTGAACCCAAGATTTCTCTAACACTTCTCAGGGCCATTAACCAACAAAGCAGACATTTAATTGTGTCATTTCATTGCACAATTAAATACCTATATACAACCTCCTTATGAACCCACACTCAAGGCCCAATACTTCTAGGCCCAAATTCGGGTGTTACAATTCTACCCGCTTAAAGAAATTTCGTCCTCGAAATTTTCCACTCTCAGACTACACCAGCACACTTCCGCTGCGCACTCTGATACTAATAATACTAACATGCACCCAAAACATTTATCCATTGAGTGGATAGATTTCACATGCAAACAATTTCTACATTTCTAGAACGCACACCAAATAAATACTAAATCTAAATTCAAGCGTTACAGTTTACTCTAACTAGAGAGTTCCAGTATTGTGCTACTATCTATAGTAGTTTCTCAATATAGCATTTCAATCTATAACAGTAAACAGAGTTAGAGAAGTTACAAATTTGGTGCCAGAGACTCGGTGTGCCACACCTCCAGTAACATCTTTTCAGAAACAAGTCAAGTTTCGTTGAGAGATTTCAGAATAAAATTTTAGAAAAACCCTTTTCAAACCCCAATTTTAGAAAAAAGAAAAACAACAATAATTTTCTGCTACCCATACCACAGCCGAGTTTTTCAACTTGGCTCTGATACCACTAAATGTAACACCCCAAACCCGGCCTAGAAGTTATGGCCAGATCCGACGTGTCACATTGAAGTTTTTATGAAGACCTATTCATCTTTCAATGTCCTTCTTAGTGTTTTAAAAGATAGTCTTTGCTAAGTTAATAAAGTGAATGGAAGCTGTGCACCAGGTAGGTATCCGAAACAGAGGAGGTGAGCCATGAAGGCTTCTTAAGTACTAAGCTCTAGATTGGATCCAATCCTATACGTGCCCACAACCATTGCCACACTTTGGTGCTAGGTTAGGTTTTGAGAAGAACGAGTTGGAATTCATTTAAGTAGATATTTTTTCTAAACCGATTAACTGTATCGTTGCATTATTTTGAAAACAATTATCAGTTTGGAAATGCGCCCTAGGTCTAACTCATATTGTTATCAGAAAAATATAGGGTATAAAATAAAATAATCTCGGAAAAATAATTAAAATAGCCTTATTACAACCCAAAACCAAATAATAATATTAATAAGATAAAACTTATAAAGAAATAAATCGGCTACTTATTGCAATTAAAAGAAACAAAAATAGTAGTGTGGCCATCTCCGAGTCCCTCGCAGCTCCAAACCATCTAAACTTAGGGAATACCTGCACCGTTAGAAACGGGGTGAGTTTACGAAAACTCAGTGTGTAATCCCAATAACAAACAAACAGTGAAAACACAGTATCAGTACAATCAGGGCCAAAGCCCTATTTAGTCTTGACATATACTGGGCCGAAGCCTTTCGTTTAACTGTTACTAGGCCGAAGCCTTTTCATAAATCATATCACTGGGCCAAAGCCTTTATTGTAAATGGTATGGCCCTTAGGCCCATTTCAATATCACATGAAATGTCAATGGATGTGTGCAAGCCCATTTCAATATCACATGAAATACCAATGAATGTATGCAAGCCCATTTGGGGAGACTACTCGACCCACCATCCGCTACTCTCCACCCGTACCAACCAAGCTCTTCATGTGTGGAATAACTCAACCCACCCAACCACACTCTCCACTAGCAGCATAGCTGCTTTATCATATAACTGGAGGCCTAGCCTATTTTAATAAATGGGGCAGAGCCCTTTTCGGTAAACTGGGGCAGAGCCCTTTTAGCACTTCCTCCATCAATATAACCCATATCCCATGCAGTATGTCATGTATGCAGAATGTCATGCCCATATTTGAATTTAACAATCACATTCAAGTCACTCATATCACCAACATATATTCACAATCAAATCCGTCAACCACACAGTCCAAGTCAGTCACTTGCCCACAAGGGCAAAACAGTCATTTTTCATATTGTAAGGGTATTTTCGTAATTGTACCAAATATCAGGGTTTTCCATGTTCATTACAATTTTTAATATTTCCGAGTGTTTAAATAATGATTTTTAACCCACTTATCAAATTCGGGCTTTTGGGCCCAAAACCCCTAATAGGCCCTACGAATGCTAATTTAGCCTACTTAACCCAAATTTTACAACAATACTAACTGTGTTAAAGTCCAACTTTTCCAAATTCCATTTTTTTATCAATTTTATCCAAATGGGCCCAAAAGCCCATTGGGCCCAATTCCAGCCCATTGAGGCCCAACTTACCATTGTGCACAAAATTGAGTTCTTACTTGTTCCATCGATCCAAACACCGATCTTATCGTATTTATAGCATCTATACCCAAACGCAACATTACAAGTTCCCAAAATACTGGTATTTTAGTATTTCGGCTTCTCAGCAAATATTAATCTAAGCTATTACGAGGGTTAGTACACACCTATTACGGGTTGGAGTTGAAATGTTTCCATAATCAATCACCTATGATATCCACCACCTGATCGGAGACTGGAGTTAATCCACGCTCCGATCATTCTTAGCCGACGCCCAACCCAAACGAGCACGCCATACAGCGAAAGGGATCAGCCAAGAAAGGTACTTTTACTCTCTTCATGGTTCCCTCTATTTAAAGCCAGCTTTGCATCCACTCTTATGTTAGCTTCCCGATGTGGGATCCCTCCAACTTCAGATTCTAAATTCAACACCAACTCTTGCCGCCCCCTGTTAGCAAAATAAATGCTCCTTGCTTGCCATGGGATTCAAACCCATGCCTCCCCTTAGATGCTTCATACGCTACTTGCCACTAAGCCACAAGGCTTTTTTTTGTGTCATATTTTATCCCAAATTAATTATAAGGTCTAAAGGTTGAAGTCCAGGTTCCCTTATAAAAACCAAAATAAATTGCAAGAGCCAAGGCTTGAACCCAGGCTCCCATACAACCTTAATGATGCCACAACTACTAGACTACAAGCTTCCTTGTGTCATTTATTTAACACAATAATTTAAAAGCCCTCATCCAAGCATCCAGGTTTTTTTTCTCTTAATACCAAAATTTTTGCTAAAGCCCAAGTTTGAACCCAAGATTTCTCTAACACTTCTCAGGGCCATTAACCAACAAAGCAGACATTTAATTGTGTCATTTCATTGCACAATTAAATACCTATATACAACCTCCTTATGAACCCACATTCAAGGCCCAATACTTCTAGGCCCAAATTTGGGGTGTTACAATTCTACCCCCTTAAAGAAATTTCGTCCTCGAAATTTTCCACTCTCAGACTACACCAGCACACTTCCGCTGCGCACTCTGATACTAATAATACTAACATGCACCCAAAACATTTATCCATTGAGTGGATAGATTTCACATGCAAACAATTTCTACATTTCTAGAACGCACACCAAATAAATACTAAATCTAAATTCAAGCATTACAGTTTACTCTAACTAGAGAGTTCCAGTATTGTGCTACTATCTATAGTAGTTTCTCAATATAGCATTTCAATCTATAACAGTAAACAGAGTTAGAGAAGTTACAAATTTGGTGCCAGAGACTCGGTGTGCCACACCTCCAGTAACATCTTTTCAGAAACAAGTCAAGTTTCGTTGAGAGATTTCAGAATAAAATTTTAGAAAAACCCTTTTCAAACCCCAATTTTAGAAAAAAGAAGAACAACAATAATTTTCTGCTACCCATACCACAGCCGAGTTTTTCAACTTGGCTCTGATACCACTAAATGTAACAACCCAAACCCGGCCTAGACGTTATGGCCAGATCCGACGTGTCACATTAAAGTTTTTATGAAGACCTATTCATCTTTCAATGTCCTTCTTAGTGTTTTAAAAGATAGTCTTTGCTAAGTTAATAAAGTGAATGGAAGCTGTGCACCAGGTAGGTATCCGAAACAGAGGAGGTGAGCCATGAAGGCTTCTTAAGTACTAAGCTCTTGATTGGATCCAATCCTATACATGCCCACAACCATTGCCACACTTTGGTGCTAGGTTAGGTTTTGAGAAGAACGAGTTGGAATTCATTTACGTAGATATTTTTTATAAACCGATTAATTGTATCGTTGCATTATTTTGAAAACAATTATCATTTTGGAGATGCGCCCTAGGTCTAACTCATATTGTTATCAGAAAAATATAGGGTATAAAATAAAATAATCTCGGAAAAATAATTAAAATAGCCTTATTACAACCCAAAACCAAATAATAATATTAATAAGATAAGACTTATAAAGAAATAAATCGGCTACTTATTGTAATTAAAAGAAACAAAAACAGTAGTGTGGCCATCTCCGAGTCCCTCGCAGCTCCGAACCATCTAAGCTTAGGGATTACCTGCACCGTTAGAAACGGGGTGAGTTTACGAAAACTCAGTGTGTAATCCCAATAACAAACAAACAGTGAAAACACAGTATCAGTACAATCAGGGCCAAAGCCCTATTTAGTCTTGACATATACTGGGCCGAAGCGTTTCGTTTAACAATTACTGGGCCAAAACCTTTTCATAAATCATATCACTGGGCCGAAGCCTTTTCATAAATCATATTACTGGGCCGAAGCCTTAGGCCCATTTCAATATCACATGAAATGTCAACGGATGTATGCAAGCCCATTTGGGGAGACTACTCGACCCACCATCCGCTACTCTCCACCCGTACCGACCAAGCTCTCCATATGGAAAATAACTCAACCCACCCAAGCAAACTCTCCACTGGCAGCATAGCTGCTTTATCCTATAACTGGAGGCCTAGCCTCTTTTAATAACTGGGACAAAACCTTTTCTGATAAACTGGGGCAGAGCCCTTTTAGCACTTCCTCCATCAATATAACCCATATCCCATGCAGAATGTCATGTATCCAGAATGTCACGCCCGTATTTGAATCAAACAATCACAGTCAAGTCACTCATATCACCAACATATATTCACAATCAAATCTGTCAACCACACAGTCCAAGTTAGTGAGTTGCCCACAAGGGCAAAACAGTCATTTTTCATATTATAAGGGTATTTTCGTAATTGTACCAAATATCAGGGTTTTCCATGTTCATTACAATTGTAAATATTTCTGAGTGTTTAAACAATGATCTGTAACCCACTTTATCAAATTCAGGGTTTTGGGCCCAAAACCCCTAATAGGTCCTACGAATGCTGATTTAGCCTACTTAACCCAAATTTTACAACAATACTAACCGTGTTAACGTGCAACTTTTCCAAATTCCATTTTTTTACCAATTTTACCCAAATGGGACCAAAAGCCCATTGGGCCCAATTTCAGCCCATTGAGGCCCAACTTACCATTGTGCACAAAATTGAGTTCTTACCTGTTCCATCGATCCAAACACTGATCTTATCGTATTTATCGCATCTATACCCAAACGCAACATTACAAGTTCCCGAAATACTGGTATTTTAGCATTTCGACTTCTCGGCAAATATTAATCTAAGCTATTACGAGGGTTAGTACACACCTGTTACGGGTTGCAGTTGAAACGTTTCCATAATCAATCACCTATGATAGCTACCACCTGATCAGAGACTGGAGTTAATCCACGCTCCGAGCACTCTTACCCGACGCCCAACCCAAACGAGCACGCCATACAGCGAAAGGGATCAGCCAAGAAAGGTACCTTTACTCTCTTCATGGTTCCCTCTATTTAAAGCCAGCTTCGCATCCACTCTTATGTTAGCTTCCCGATGTGGGATCCCTCCAACTTCAGAGTTTAAATTCAACACTAACTCTTGCCACCCCCTGTTAGCAAAATAAATGCTCCTTGCTTGCCATGGGATTCAAACCCATGCCTCCCCTCAGATGCTCCACACACTACTTGCCACTAAGCCACAAGGCTTTTTTTTGTGTCATATTTTATCCCAAATTAATTATAAGGTCTAAAGGCCGAAGTCCAGGTTCCCTTAAAAAAACCAAAATAAATTGCAAGAGCCAAGGCCTGAACCCAGGCTCCCATAAAACCTTAATGATGCCACAACCACTAGACTACAAGCTTCCTTGTGTCATTTATTTAAAACAATAATTTAAAAGCCCTCATCCAAGCATCCAGGTTTTTTATCTCTTAATACCAAAATTTTTGCTAAAGCCCAAGTTTGAACCCAAGATTTCTCTAACACTTCTCAGGGCCATTAACCACCAAAGCAGACATTTAACTGTGTCATTTCATTGCACAATTAAATACCTATATAGAACCTCCTTATGAACCCACACTCAAGGCCAAATACTTCTAGGCCCAAATTTAGGGTTTTACAATTCTACCCCCTTAAAGAAATTTCGTCCTCGAAATTTTCCACTCTCAGACTACACCACCACACTTCCGCTGCGCACTCTAATACTAATAATACTAACATGCACCCAAAACATTTATCCATCGGAGCGGATAGATTTCACATGCAAACAATTTCTACATTTCTAGAACGCACACCAAATAAATACTAAATCTAAATTCAAGTGTTACAGTTTACTCTAACTAGAGAGTTCCAGTATTGTGCTACTATCTATAGTAGTTTCTCAATATAGCATTTCAATCTATAACAGTAAACAGAGTTAGAGAAGTTACAAATTTGGTGCCGGAGAATAGGTGTGCCACACCTCCAGTAACATCTTTTCAGAAACAAGTCAAGTTTCGTTGAGAGATTTCAGAATAAAATTTTAGAAAAACCCTTTTCAAACCTCAATTTTAGAAAAAGAAAAACAACAATAATTTTCTGCTACCCATACCACAGCCGAGTTTTGTAACTTGGGTCTGATACCACTAAATGTAACACCCCAAACCCGGCCTAGACGTTATGGCCAGATCCGACGTGTCACATTGAAGTTTTTAAGAAGTCCTATTCCTCTTTCAATGTCCTTCTTAGTGTTTTAAAAGATAGTCTTTGCTAAGTTAATAAAGTGAATGGAAGCTGTGCACCAGGTAGGTATCCGAAACAGCGGAGGTGAGCCATGAAGGCTGCTTAAGTACTAAGCTCTAGATTGGATCCAATCCTATACATGCCCACAACCATTGCCACACTTTAGTGCTAGGTTAGGTTTTGAGAAAAACAAGTTGGAATTCATTTAAGTAGATATTTTTTATAAACTGATTAATTGTATCATTGCGTTATTTTGAAAACAATTATCATTTTGGAAACGCGCCCTAGGTCTAGCTCATATTGTTATCCAAAAATATAGGGTATAAAATAAAATAATCCTAGAAAAATAATTAAAATGGCCTTATTACAACCCAAAACCAAATAATAATATTAATACGATAAAACTTATAAAGAAATAAATCGGCTACTTATTGCAATTAAAAGAAACAAAAACAGTAGTGTGGCCATCTCCGAGTCCCTCGCAGCTTCACACCATCTCAGCTTATGGATTACCTGCACAGTTAGAAACGGGGTGAGTTTACGAAAACTTAGTGTGTAATCCCAATAACAAACAAACAGTGAAAACACAGTATCAGTACAATCTAGGCCAAAGTCCTATTTAGTCTTGACATATACTGGGCCAAAGCCTTTCGTTTAACGGTTACTGGGCCGAAGCCTTTTCATAAATCATATCACTGGGCCGAAGCCTTTATTGTAAACGGTAAGGCCCTTAGGCCCATTTCAATATCCCATGAAATGTCAATGGATGTATGCAAGCCCATTTCAATATCACATGAAATACCAATGAATGTATGCAAGCCCATTTGGGGAGACTACTCGACCCACCATTATCTACTCTCCACCCGTACCAACCAAGCTCTCCATGTGTGGAATAACTCAACCCACCCAACCAAACTCTCCACTGGCAGCATAGCTACTTTATCATATAACTGGAGGCCTAGCCTCTTTTAATAACTGGGACAAAGCCCTTTCTGATAAACTGGGGCAGAGCCCTTTTCGATAAACTAGGGCAGAGCCCTTTTAGCACTTCCTCCATCAATATAACCCATATCTCATGCAGAATGTCATGTATGCAGAATGTCATGCCCATATTTGAATTTAACAATCACATTCAAGTCACTCATATCACCAACATATATTCACAATCAAATCCGTCAACCACACAGTCCAAGTCAGTCACTTGCCCACAAGGGCAAAACAGTCATTTTTCATATTATAAGGGTATTTTCGTAATTGTACCAAATATCAGGGTTTCCATGTTCATTACAATTGTCAATGTTTTCGAGTGTTTAAACAATGATCTTTAACCCACTTTATCAAATTTGGGCTTTTGGGCCCAAAACCCCTAATAGGCCCTACGAATGCCGATTTAGCCTACTTAACCAAAATTTTACAATAATACTAACCGTGTTAACGTGTAGCTTTTCCAAATTCCATTTTTTTATCAATTTTACCCAAATAGGCCCAAAATCCCATTGGGCCCAATTCTAGCCCATTGAGGCCCAACTTACCATTGTGCACAAAATTGAGTTCTTACCTGTTCCATCGATCCAAACACTGATCTTATCGTATTTATCGCATCTATACCCAAACACAACATTACAGGTTCCCGAAATACTGATATTTTAGCATTCCGGCTTCTCAGCAAATATTAATCTAAGCTATTACGAGGGTTAGTACACACCTGTTACGGGTTGAAGTTGAAATGTTTCCATAATCAATCACCTATGATAGCCACCACCTGATGGGAGACTGGAGTTAATCCACGCTCTGAGCACTCTTAGCCGACACCTAACTCAAACGAGCACGCCATACCGCAAAAGGGATCAGCCAAGAAAGGTACATTTACTCTCCTCATGGTTCCCTCTATTTAAAGCCAACTTCGCATCCACTCTTATGTTAGCTTCCCGATGTGGGATCCCTCCAACTTTAGAGTTTAAATTCAACGCCAACTCTTGCCGCCCCCTGTTAGCAAAATAAATACTCCTTGCTTGCCATGGGATTCAAACCCATGCCTCCCCTCAGATGCTCTACACTCTACTTGCCACTAAGCCAGAAGGCTTTTTTTTGTGTCATATTTTATCCCAAATTAATTATAAGGTCTAAAGGCCGTAGTCCAGGTTCCCTTAAAAAAACCAAAATAAATTGCAAGAGCCAAGGCTTGAACCCAGGCTCCCATACAACCTTAATGACGCCACAACCACTAGACTACAAGCTTCCTTGTGTCATTTATTTAACACAATAATTTAAAAGCCCTCATCCAAGCATCCAGATTTTTTTTCTCTTAATACCAAAATTTTTGCTAAAGCCCAAGTTTGAACCCAAGATTTCTCTAACACTTCTCAGGGCCATTAACCACCAAAGCAGACATTTAATTGTGTCATTTCATTGCATAATTAAATACCTATATACAACCTCCTTACGGACCCACACTCAAGGCCCAATAATTCTAGGCCAAAATTCGGGGTGTTACAATGACTATAAATGTGATTTAGGCCTAATGGGCCATATAAATGTGAATGGGCCTATTGGGCCATATGAAAGAGATTGGGCCTAGTGGGCTATATATATATAGGTATGTGGATTTGTCTAAGCTTTGTAAGAGGTTGTAGGCCTAGTGTATGATGATTGCATAAAACTTAATTAATTTCTTAAGGACCGTGGACAAGTCATAGTGTTAAGGTGTGGCAACGAGTATGTGCATGTCTAGGATTGGATCTAGGGAGAGCTTGGTACTTAAGCGATCTTAATGACCCACCTTCTCTTCTCTAGAATCCTACCTGGTGCATAGTATTCTTTCATCTCAACTCACTAGATTTGTTAACGGGCAAAGGTAAGTAAGACCTGTAATAAGGGAAAATTACCAAAATGCCCTTAAAGGTGAAAATGACCAAAATACCCCTAGGTGCTGAATGTAAGATTTAGGGATGTTACATGTATAATTGCTGCATACATACGATATTCTGATTAGGTTGCATAGGGGTTGAGAATTATGGAACAGAGGAAGTATATGAGGGTCGCATGGTTGCTTGACAACCGTGGATCCACTGACGACTTTTTAAGCCCAATATATGTTTGGTAGCTTGCTGCAATGAAGGTAGTTCTGCAACCGGGCTACCATTAGAGTGTATCGGATGGGTGGGTCGATATTTTATCCCCACATGGTGTGTACCGGGGGATGTAGGTGTGTAGCGGATAGATTATTAGGGTGGGTTGCACTGTATTGCATGTATGATTTTATGATGAATGACGAATGCTTATTTGTAATATCTCGAATTAGGGCCTAATCGGAATAGTGGGTTTGTGACCACAAATATGAGATAGAAATAATTATTTTATGATTATTTTGAGGTCTATGATATGATTGCATGATTGTGTGAAAATTTTGTGAAGAAATTCTATGCATAAAGTGTTTAATTTGAAGTTAGGGACTAAATTGAATAAGTTGCAAAACTTGCATTCTAGAAGTTTCTAGTATGAAATTGCTTTGAAATATTTATTAGGAGGTCTTAAATAGCAATTTTACCAATTTCAAAGTTTATGGACAAATATTGGACATGAATGGAATTTTTGGAAAGTTTAGTAGTAAGGGCATTTTGGACATTTAGGGGTAAAATGAATTAAAATACAAAATTAAAAGCCAATTTTGCTCATCTTCTTCACCATGGAGGTTTATACCAAGGGAGACTCCATGGCTAGGGTTTCCAAGCTTCCAAGCTCGATTATGAAGGAAATCGAGATTCAGGCTTAAATCGGGAAAATACAAGGTTATGGACTAAAATGGTAAATTGCTATTTCTGGATCGAGGTAAGTTCGTATGATAATAATAATGCAATGTTATGTTTGAATTATATTTCTTACTATTATTGCATATATTTTATGATTTAATATATTGGAAAAGTTGATGGAATGGTGTTTATGATGTGGAAATATGACATGAAAGAATGTTATATGAAATGCAAGAAAATAAAGATACATGACAAGTGATATATGAATTATGTGATATATGTTATGTAAATTATTAAAAGCTGATTTGATATTTGAGTTGTGTCTTATTATACTATGAATGGACAATTGGTACTATGGATAGTGATATCGACACTTCGAGTAAATTCGTACATAAATAATCTATCGATTCTTTTTATGTTATTATATTTTGATATCATATGAAATGTGGTTGCCTATCCAATGGTTATTTGATGTAAATTATGAATTTAAATTGATTACGGACAATTTAGTAAAATGTTGAAAAGTGAGGAATTTCCCGATTGTTAAGTCTGGTAATGCCTCGTACTCTATTCCGGCCTTGGATACGGGTAAGGGATGTTACATTTAGTGGTATCAGAGCTACGACTTAGTCGGTTCTCAGATTAACCTAGCATGTGTAAAAGTCCAGTTATACATGCCACTGATCCGTGATAGTGTGATGTCTCCCGACGCGTATGAGCACCGTCTTGCTTAGATAGAGGTACTCTCCAACCGAGCTGCACTAACCATGTTCAATGTGATGCGAAGGTGTTCGAATAAAATTACGATTATGATGGGTCACAATTTAGAAAAGTATGAATAAAAGCTTATGATATATATATAAGTGATAACACGTGAGATGAAAGGTCATGTTGTGATAAATATCCATACTTGCTTGATGCTCATATGATGTAGTGCACTTGGCTTACTTGATAAGATGAACTGGATAAATAGAAATTCGTAGAGGTATGAGTAAAAGTTCCTAATATCATGATATGAATGAAAATGTCATTGCCTTGATTGAACGTTGAATGTTGATGAATGTTAATGATATTTTTTATGATATAAATGATTATAATGAAATGAATTTATCTATGTTAAATTGTTTGGACTGAATTATGTGATTGTAATTATATGTATATGATGATGCACGAAACGAAAGTTGTGATTGTGATATAAATATCTATGTTTGTTTAACCCTTATATGATGTCATCAGTATGATTTGTTCGAGTAGATTAATGGATAAGTCAAGCTATCCAGAAAACATAGGATGCATGCATAATTATACTTAACTAAATGAGATAACTGGAAAGTGAGCATTACATCAATATGAATGTTAGTTACTCGAAATGAATAACATGATTGAGATATGATTACTATGAAGAAAACTGTGTTACATGTATATGTATATGAGAGTTGAATCAGAGGCCCTACGACCCCTTTCCCCTTACCAAAGTGGTGTTTTATAATGGAATTTCATGAGATTTATACTGAATAAGTTTTCGGTTGAGAAACCAAAGAGTTCAGTGCTAGAATAATTATAAATATGATTAGAGATTGAAGAATGAATTGATAAGTAAAGTCAAAACTAGAAAAGTATCAGATTGGCATAAGGATTATTGGAGTTATGCACTGTTCCAGTTAGAGAAGAAATTTATTTTGATAAATCGAATTACTAAGGTACAAGGTCGAGAAAAGTGCAAATAAAAATTTATTTACAACTAGTCTTCTTTAGTGAAAAGTAATATGAAATTTGTGATAGCAAAAATAGTTGGGGAAATGATATCTGAAATGTGTAATATCTGAGTGTGACAGTTACGGTTGGACAGATTTTAGCAGTTTCTTCTAATATGTTCTATGTGTTTATCCGTTCCCAGAAATATTTCTATGGTTATTGATCTTTTGAAGAAATTCTTGTTATATGGGGATGTTTTCTAATCCTGATGTTAAATGAAAGTATTGGTAGCCTGGCTGGTTTATAATTTATATTGCTCTATTCCTTCGGGCATTCTATTATATTCTGCCTGATAAAAAAAAATTGATGAGAGAATATGTATGATACTATGATTTTGTTTCTTCTACTTTATGCTCCATTTGATATGTATATATGTGTGAAGATACATTGTTCTTGTTGCATTTGATTCCAGTGAGACTAAATGATGTTTTCTAGTGGATTTCTTTTCTCTGAGGAATTATCGGGATCTTCTATATTTTCCTATGAGTTTGGTTTTCAATTTTCCAGCAGAGTATCGTATCTTGGGTTTCTTTATTCTGGATTTCTTTGTTCTGGGTTTTTCTATCTTGGATTTCTTTATTCGGTTTTCTTGTTATCTTTATTCCGTAATTTTTCAACTATGACTCATGTTCGGAGTGCATTCTTCAGCTCGTGATGATCATGTCAAGTATGGCTATACTTCTGATTTGATTTGGGTGATGTGGTGATTTTAGTATTGGGATTTTTCTAATTTTCGTGTAAGGTTTGACAACAGTAAAGGTATAAGTGATAAAAGTGCGAGTTTCAATCGGTATGGTGGATTACTTCTCTCAAGTAAGTCAATTATAGTTAATGTCTTCAATTGAGATATTTTGGTACTTGAGCTAATGCAATTGAGACGGTTTTGATTAACGTAATGAATGAATAGTAAAGAATGGCATGATGAATTCTTTTGTAACTAGAAGAAGGGATTATTTTCGAGGTTATATCAGAATTATTTTCGTAGCGAAAGAGGAAAACGTGATAGTGAGTAGCAAACTAAAAGAGTACAGTGAGGATCGACTTCTGATAATGAATTTCAGAATATATGAGAAATTAAAGAGATATATTAGAGGCACCGCCTGAGTGAAAGTTCTTCAACACTAAATATGAAATTGAGGAATATAAGTGAAGACCACTTTTCTGGTAAGATTTTCGGGGACGAAAATCCCTAAAGGGGGGAGAATTTTAATATCCTGAATTAGGCCTAATTGAAATAGTGGTTTCGTGACCAAAAATTTGAGATATAAATAATTATTTTATGATTATTTTTAGGTCTATGATATGATTGCATGATTGTGTGAAAATTTCGTGAAGAAATTCGATGCATAAAGTGCTGAATTTGAAGTTAGGGACTAAATTGAATAAGTTGCAAAACTTGCATTCTAGAAGTTTCTAGTATGAAATTGCTTTGAAATATTAATTAGGAGGTCTTAAATAGAAATTTGACCAATTTCAAAGTTTATGGACAAATATTGGACATGAATGAAATTTTTGGAAAGTTTAGTAGTAAGGGCATTTTGGTCATTTAGGGGTAAAATGAATTAAAATACAAAATTAAAAGCCAATTTTTCTCATCTTCTTCACCATGGACTTGTATACCAAGGGAGACTCCATGGCTAGGGTTTCCAAGCTTCCAAGCTCGATTATGAAGGAAATCGAGATTCGGGCTTAAATCGGGAAAATACAAGGTTATGGACTAAAATGGTAAATTGTTGTTTCTTGATCGAGGTAAATTCGTATGATAATAATAGTGCAATGTTATGTTTGAATTATATTTCTTACTATTATTGCATATATTTTATAATTTAATATATTGGAAAAGTTGATGGAATGGTGTTTATGATGTGGAAATATGACATGAAAGAATGTTACATGAAATGCAAGAAAATAAAGATACATGACAAGTGATATATGAAATATGTGATATATGTTATGTAAATTCTTAAAAGCTGATTTGATATTTGAGTTGTGTCTTATTATACTATGAATGGTCAATTGGTACTATGGATAGTGAGATCGACACTTCGAGTAAATTCGTACATAAATAATCTATCGATTCTTTTTATGTTATTATATTTTGATATCATATGAAATGTGGCTGCCTATCAAATGGTTATTTGATGTAAATTATGAATTTAAATTGATTACGAACAATTTAGTAAAATGTTGAAAAGTGAGGAATTTCCCGATTGTTCGGAATAAAAACGATATGAATGATCTATTGTGAGGTCGCATGTGTAGTACTAAGTGCAGGCTACTATGCGTACCCGAAAACTGTGATCACGTGTGTAGTACTAAGTGCAGGCTACTACGTGTAGTAGATGGTGAGGTCACGTGTGTAGTACTAAGTGCAAGCTACTACGTGTACCAAACTGTTGGTCATATGTGTAGTACTAAGTGTAGGCTACTATGCATACCAGATAGCTTCGGCTACAAGTGTGGAAATGGGAAAATGTGCAGGCAATTGTGTATCTGTTATTATTCCGATGAGTTCAACGGGAAATCAATTAAATGAAAATACATGTGAAAGTGATTATGTGATGAACAAGTGCAGGTATATGTTTATTTGAATTTATGAGCAATATGCTTAATATTTGAGCGAACCTCTGTAAAATGGAATGGATTAAGTGAAATTGTGTAAAAGTGAACTTTAATAGTAAAACAGTATTAGACAGCAACAGTGCATGACTTTGAAAATTCACCAAAAATTGTGTAAGTTGAATTAAATTTAAAACAAATTATGTGAGTCTATTTTCACATGAAAGAAACAGAGGAAGCAAAAGAATTCTATATTGTGTGATATTTGAATTCTTGTGAAACAGGGTCTGAATGAATTCGAGATCCCCTGTTCTGACTTTATAAATTCACCATAAATTGTACAACAATTATTGAGAGTCATATCTTACATGTATGGATTCCTTATTGAATCTAATTTTAAGGGAAACAAACAGCATGGTTGTTGGAATTATGTACAGGGAGAAATTCGGTTTGTAGTGCACAGGGGTCAGAGTAGTCATACCCTGAAACAGGGGAGACTTTAACTAATAAACTGTACTAAATGGCCCTACCAAAAATTCTAGAAAAAAATTAGTAAGTAGAAATATGAGTTTAGTTTCATAGAAAATTTATGGAATTTGATTTTGAGTTTTTTAACTCGAGATATGATTTTTTTTAACACCGGGACTCCAGAAAATAGTTTGTCCTGAATATGTGTAATTGTAAAATTATAGTGTTTTATCTTGAAAAGCATGGTAGAATTTGCTTATTATTTTCATATGAACTTACTAAGCGTAAAGCTTACCCATCCTCTCCATTTCTTTAGTATTGGAAGGTCGGCTCGGGGTTGGAGATCGTCGGAGGTAAAATCACACTATAAACTATCATTTTTGGGAAAATTAATTCAAATATTAGAAATATCAAGTGAATGGCATGTATAGGAAGTTGTTTTGTGATATGTATTTTATTATGATTTTGACCATACATATCAGTCTGCATTGAGTTATCGTATACAATCATGAGATGTGGTCCTTATCCATTATGGTTTATAAGTTTAATTAATCGTGCCATGTCCTATGTTTTGATGTGATGATATAGTTAGCTTTGTTTGTTAAGCATGTGTTCGAAAAGTTTTGAATTAAATGAAATTTTATGGCGCGATTTTCATCTATGTGTATTGTTAAGTCTGGTAATGCCTCATACTCTATTCCAGCCTTAGATACGGGTAAGGGGTGTTACATTATTACTTGTCGAGGGTTGTGCACACTGAGTTTGCGAAAACTCACCCCCTCTTTTATTTTTCTCAAGTGATACTCAGTAGGAGGTTCGATGTCTGGATGGACTCTGGGTGGCCAGCTAGCAAGACTATTTGGATTCATTTTAAAAGTATTTAAGTTACTCGTTTATTAAGTAATTTTCATTTTGTTTGGATTGTAATAAGGCCTCCCCTTTTTATTATGGTTTGGTTATTTAAATTTGTGCATTGTAATTATAAGAAGTGGAACATGGATTTTCTAAGCTATAGTTTTCTTTTAATACTACGTTTCCACAACTAAAGTTTTATAGGATAAGTTTTCTTAAGTCAAATGTTTTAAGCAAAGCTTTGCAACAGGAAGGAGATTTTACTAAGTAATTGAGATGTAACTTTTAAGGAAGGATTTTCAATGAAAACAAGGTTTTCACTAAAACACTTCAATGTGACACGCCAGATTCAGCCATAACGTCTGCTCGGGTTTGGGGTGTCTTTGGCTGCTGATTTTGGCTATTTTTAGCAGCCTTCTCAACCTATAAATACCTCCCTTGGTTGCTCACTTCAAGCACATCTCAAACTGATTCATTTCTTTACTTCTCTCTCACTTTTCTCTCTTCATTCCCTTCCATTGTTCATCATTTTCTTCCCCTATTCCTTTTTCGATTTCACCTCTTGAAAAAGAGTCCTTCAACCACCATTTGGAGCAGCATTCAAGTGTTTATTGAAGCCTTAGTTCAACAAAAACAAGTACAGAAGGAGCGGAACAACTAGTTAAGCTTCGGAGAAACACCGAATTTGATTCTTGTTCCTTATCCTTTTAATTTTATTGTTGTTGCTATGACCATGTCTATGAATATTTTTGATGTTCATATGTTTAATTTAATTAATATGACCTAAAATTAATTCATGTTAGGTTGATTGCATTTCCTCTACTTGAGTTATGAAAATTATGTTGTGTTGTTACAGGCCTTGGTAAGATGTTTGATTAAGTAAAACCATGACTAAGTTATTGGCATTACAATTGTAAGGTAACTAATGAATTAATTATTTAAACGGATTGAAATTGTAATTAATTGACACGATACTTAATAATTGCATGTTTAATCATCTGAGACAGCTGAGGGTTAAATTAGCAATAGTATCTAACGAAACATTAGCCTTGTATAACTTGCAAGATTATTGTGATTAAGTTGTTTCAAGGTAGAAATACATTGTTACCTAACATAATCTTGTATGTGCTTATGAGATTGAATTAACAAGAGATTATTTTAATTTTATATATATATATGTATGTGCATTAACACATTTGCTTATTAAAATTTGTTTAATCGGTTAAATTGACATAGAGATATAGTCAAGAGGTAAATGGATTTTGTTAGGTAAATATGTTCATAAGTTAGTAAATTACCGAGTTACCATGAATTTATTCGTAGCAACATAAACATGAGTTTAATAATTCTATGTTAAGAAATGTAATTAATCTAACACAATTATGTCATCTTGATTAAAATCATCTTTTGAAATCGTGCATTGGAACTTTTATTTCATTTTTATTTAGTTTACTTAGGTAAAATCTAAGCTTTTAATGACCTCCTCAAATCAAAATATTTTTTCTTCACCAAAGTGTTTTTAATTACATTCATAAATAATTCTTTTCACAATCCTTGTGGGTACGATAACTCGATATTTACTTGTCACTTTATTACTTGTTGTGATTGTGCACACTTGCACATTTCCATTGTTCCAGCGGGTTATTATCCCAAGTCCATTCCTATTATGTAAATAGTGACGAAAAATGGGATAACTTAAGCAGTGCTTTTAATGATCCTTGTGTGTTTCGATGAGACGAGTAACATAAGTCACCTATGTAAGAGTGAAGTGGGGCTGCTTCAAGAAGACTATTGGGGCATAGTTCTCTCAAACTCTTACAGAACCAAGAGATGTTTACGGTTATATGACCATACCCATGAGAACTAAAACCTTGTCAGGGAGGTAGTTGTGTAAGGTATATTATCGTTTACACAAAAGGCAGGACAGTTCAAAGACATCACATCTATTGGTCAGCTAGTAAAGTAAATTTATTTTCACAAGGGAAGGTTCAAGGGTGGATGCCTACCTATCTTCTGCAACTATCAATCGTAGATTCTATCACCACATTGAGTCAATGTTATTGTTAAAACTATCAATTTTCGTTCATGTCAAGGATTGTTAGAAAATATGTAATTTTTGGAAACTTCGAGGCATATTCTCGATTGGTAAAGGTAGATAGTTGAGTCGGAAAATTATGGTTTCATATTCTACTCCATGAGATATTTACAATGGCATATCATATGCTTAAAATAGTTGAATGATGAATGAGAAATTGATGCTTAAAAAAAGCTACTTGTGAATTATGTTGAGAAAAATGAAAATCTTAGATCGCATATTGGTTAAATACCAAGTGTGAGATATGTATATATATGAGAACCCATTTGAAGGGTTATTGAATGACTAAGCTTGAAACTCTATCTCACGCTAATGGTCACTAAACTAACTATAAATATGACAAAGCCAAGCACACCTATCAAACAATAGTATAACTATAGTGAGTAGAGAATATCTTATCCACAAGGTGTAACACCCCTAACCAGTATCCGTCGCCATATTAGGGTTATAAGGCATTACCAATCATATTACAACTCATACAAATATGCATTACAATTTACAATTCTAAATTTTAACCACATCTATGCTCATAATTTGAATCAAATATCAAATCTTAAAATCATATAATTTACAACATAGCGTAATTAAAAACATAATCCAACATTTATCAAAACAAATTATACATATACAGAACATATAACAAATCAACAACTTCATTAATTGAATAACAGACCTATTTTTATATAAGTCATGCACATATACAAATTATACATCAATTGAAACAAATTTCATTAATAACCTTTTCATTCATTTATGTGGCATTAATACATTAGTCTATATGAAATTCACATGTTTTCAGTATTAACACAAATTAAAACATGCATTCGGTTATATATATAACCCACTTCATTGCCTTATCATTTTAGCTAACACAACTCATTTGGACATATTCGTAAAGTTACAAATAACTAACAAAACTATATAGTTATACACATATACATGTCCACCATAATATAAACACACACATATATATATAGATATATAAAGACATATAAGAGCTCAACTATCATATCATGACTGAATACCAAAACACAAATCCTTTATCATTTATCCAATCTACTTATATAAATCTAAGTCTCAATATGTTTGACTTACCATAACAAATAAATCAAGTATCATACATAACATTAATATAGACCATAAGTCAACACTGAATCTACCCCATGCATATATCTTGATCTTTACGTAACTAATGCATGATTTAACTTAGCTCAATTAACAATCTTTATATACCATATGACCCAAACACATAACAAATTTCAAAAACATCATACATCTTGGATACACTCTCAATATAAGCTCAAACCAAAATCAAATATACATCATAACCAATTCATTCTTACCACGTCCGAATTTATCAACCAATCTCAATACACAAACACATCACAAATTCTAATCATTCATGGCAGATAGCATAATAACCAGAATGGACTTAAACCATATTTAAACCAAAACTGAACTCAAGCATAGAAGTTAAGCCATTTTCGCATGGCTCAAATTATACATAAACCAAAATACAACATTTCAAGAGTATAATTCAGCCTAGACATGCCATAGATTCGTAAGTTCACTTATAAAATACCGAAGACTGTCGATAGTGTGATAGGCTTTACTGACAATCCCCGAGCTTGTAACTGGGTCCAAAATCTATAAAACAAAGACAAACCTACACACACAGAGTAAGCTGTTATAGCTTAGTAAGTCATAAGCAAATAAACAGTCCAATAATATAATCAACTCAATTAAACTAAACCAAATTATAATATTATTATCACATTTAGTCTCAAACTTACAATTCCATAAATAATATAATCCTTCATACATAAATATTACCTTGGCTGAATGCTCATATAGTTAATTTAACAAATTATCATTTAACTTTCAAAGCCAAAATGTCATTAAATAACCAAGTACACATAAACTCATATACATAAGCTCATGTATCATATTATAACTTCATATACATATACTACTTATGTGGCCGAATATACATGGTCATATAAACACATATTCAAGAATCAATTCCATAATTTTCATATCATTTATTCATAAAGCTGAATACACTTACCATGTTCACATACATTTTTCCTTTACTACATTCAAGACTAACAACAAATATTAAGTATCTCACTTACCTTATTTCAAGTACGAAATAAACTAATTCATACCTGATCATTTTAGCTCAATTTACACATTCAATCACACTTTTCGTTGCCCGATAAACTATTCAGAATAGGATAGGACACTCGGATAATCACACATATCATACAATGCCAATGTCCTAGACGTGGTCTTACATTAGTCACATATATCGATGTCACTGCCCCAGACAGGGTCATACTCGTACACATATATTGGAGTCTCATATCGATGCCAACGTATAAATTTGGTCTTACTTGCACACATATATCGATGCCATGGTCTTACTCACACATCAAATAACGGAATCCTATGTCATGACATATGTATCCTAGCTATTCCTAAGGTTCACACGGGGATTTTAGACATCGTAACTCAGTTGAAACAATATTTCTACCAAGGTTATTCACATTCGACTATTGCATATATACATTTACATATTTCAAATCAGCATATGTAATTCACATTTAATTAAAATTAAGTACGCCTATTTGCTTATAAACTTACCTCGGACGATGTAAAACGAAACGGGACAGCTAGTCGACAACTTTAGTTTTCCCCAATCCAAATCTGATATTCTCTTTTCTTGATCTAAATTAATATAAATTAAACTTATTTAATCAAATATTTAAACAAATTCATCCAAAAAAATAAATGGGAAAATTACCATTTTACCCCTACCATTTTACACTTTTTACAATTTAGTCCAAATTGCACAAAACACAAAACATGCAAAATTTGCACACACCATGCTTAGGCCGAATACTCCGAGTCTACATACAAGTCCATACATTTCATTTATTTCACATTTTAGTCCATCAATTTATTATTTTTTCAATTTAATCCTAATTACTCAAAATCATCAAAAATTCCAATACAAAACATGTTAGCCCAAAATATATCTTTCATATTTCATTATCAAACAAAAAAATCACAAGCTTTCAACAATGGCATAACTCAAAATATTCATGAAAATAAAAAATTCAAGCATGGGTCTTGTAGATAACTTAGCAAAGATATCAAAAACGTAAAAATTATCAAAAAACGAGTAAAGACGAACCTTGAATCAAGCTTGAAAGGTGGCCGTACCTAGGTTTCCTTTTCTTTTCTCTTATTTTGTTATTTTGGCAAGAACATGATAATATAAAACCATATTATAAATTTTTATGTTTTATTATACATATATTATTAACCATTTTACATTTTTACCCTTTAATAATAAATAAACATAACACATATTCTAAGGTCATTGCTGTACACACCATAATCCCATGGTCTAATTACATCTTAGGTACTTCAAATTAATAAGACAATAGCAATTCGACCTTTATACAAATAACCATCAAATTTTCATTTTACGTGATTAAGTCATTTTATTTAATTGGACACTCAAACGACGAAATTAAATGACGAAACTTTCACAAATATAAATTCACACATAATAAAGACAAAAAATAATTTTAAAATATTTTTCTGACTCAGATTCGTGATCCCGAAACCACCATTCTGATTAGGGTCTAAATTGGATTGTTACAACTCTCCCCCCTTAGGGATTTCCATCCCCGAAAATCTTACTGGTGAATAGGTTTGAATAACGCTCTTTCATTGCCTCGTCTAGCTCCCACGTTGCTTCCTCAACTCCGTGTTTATGCCATAGTATTTTAACTGATGAAATTTTCTTATTTCGCAATTCTTTAACCTCGCGAGCCAGAACACGAATTGGTTCCTCCTCATATGTCATATCAGGCTTAATCTCAATCTCAGACGGACTAATCACATGTGAAGGATCAGATCGATATCTACAAAGCATCGAAACATGGAATACATTGTGGATCTTTTCTAGCTCAGGTGGTAATAGCAGTCTATAAGCAACCGGCCCGATACGCTCTATAATCTCATACGGCCCAATAGATCTCAGACTCAATTTGCCTTTAAGACCAAATCTGAGTATTTTCTTCCACGATGAAACTTTCAAAAATACTTTATCTCCAATCTGAAACTATATATCTTTTCATGTCAAGTTCGCATATGATTTCTAATGATCTGATGCTGTTTTCAAACTTTCATGGATTACTTTCACTTTTTGTTCAATCTTTCTGATAAAATCGACCCCGTGTATCTTTTTTTCACAGAGCTCAGTCCAATACAATGGTGTATGACTTTTACGACCATACAAAGCCTTACAAGGTGCCATTTTAATACTCAATTGAAAGCTATTATTGTACACGAATTCAATTAGATGTAAGTATCATTCCTACGTACCTTCAAACTCGAGAATGTAACATCTCAACATATCCTCAAGTATCTGAATGATTCGTTCTGACTGACAATCTATTTACGAATGGAAAGCAATGCTGAAATGTAATTTTGTACCTAATGTATCTTGCGGTTTCTTCCAAAACCTCGATGTAAACCTCAGATATCTATCTGAAATAATAGAAATAGGCACACCGTGTAATCTCACAATCTGAGAAACATACAACTCAGCAAGCTTATCAAGCTAGTAATCTGTACGAACAGGAACAAAATGAGCCGATTTAGTCATTCTATCCACAATAACCCAGATTGCATCTTTCTTGCTTGGTGTCAACGACAAACCAGATACAAAATCCATCGTGACTCTGTCCCATTTCCACTCAGGTATCATGATCTATAGAAGCAATCCAGAAGGTACTTGATGTTCGACTTTTGCTTGCTGATAGACTAAACATTTAGAAACAAATTCAGAAATGTCTCGTTTCATACCATGCCACCAGTAAAGCTATTTTAGACTATTGTACATCTTCGTACTATCTGGGTGAACAGATAACCGACTACTGTGAGCTTCATTCAAAATCATCTGAATCAATTTTGAATTCCTTAGGGAACATATTCCATTTCTAAATCTTATATAACCATTAGCATCAATTCTAAACTCTGAGTCAATATTTGGATTGAATTGAGCTTTTTTTGCTATCAAATCATCATCAACTTTCTGAGCATCACAAATTTATTTAACAAATAACGGTCTTACTTTTAATTCAGCTATTATCGAACCATTATCAGATATAGCTATATATGCATTCATTGCATGCAAAGAAAATAGTTATTTTCAGCTTAGAGCATCAGCAACAACATTACCCTTTCCTAAATGATAATCAATTACAAGCTCATAGTCTTTTAGAAATTCTAACCATCGGTGTTGTCTCAAATTCAGATCTTTCTGAGTCCTCAAGTATTTTAGGCTTTTATGATCAGAATAAACATGACATTTGTCACTGCATAGATAGTGACACCAAATTTTTAACGCAAACACAATAATTGTCAATTCTAGGTCGTGTGTCGGATAATTCATTTCATGTCACTTTAATTGTCTCGAAGCATAAGCTATAACTTTGCCTTCCAGCATCAAAACACAACCCAAACCATTTAAAGATGCATCACTATAAAAAACAAATTCTTTACCCGATTTTGGCTGAAGTAGGACTAAATGTAACACCCTAAATTCGGCCTAAATTGTAACATCCTCATTTTTGGGTTTTTCGCGATTCTTGATTTTTTAAGTAAGTTTCTAAAATTTGGTATGTGATTATGGAATTCATAATTTGGTTATGTAAATGGGCTTATGGAAGGCCCATGAGTTGGCCAAAACCCGGTAGAATTTTTAAATTTTGGACTTAGGAGTTAGGGGTTCTGGCTAGGTGCCCTTATATAAAGTTGTGAGTAAAATGTATCACAAAAAGAGCTTTGGTAAAGTGGCAAGGGTGACGCCACTAAGCTCCTAAAAAGGTGGTGTGTGGAGCATAAGGGAAGACATGGGATCAATTCCCTATGTTGGCAAATAAGAGTATTTATTTTTATGTGCAGGAAGGGTAAGTGTTGGAACCCAAGTGGATTCTGTAAGAGGAGAGTTGGATCAAGTCAAATGCATAGATTAAGGAGGGATAAGGGGAGAGATTTTAGGGATTTGATATGAAGATAGAGTTGGCCGAATAAGGGAGATTGGAGGGGGGATTTTCGGCAGAGGGGTTTAGTTAGGGATTTTCGGCACTTAGGTATTGTTGTGCCGTTTTCTCCTTTTGGTGTGTAGTTTTTCCTTTCTCTCTTTTTCTTTTGCAGCCGAATCTACCATCTCTTCTTCCATCATTTCTTCCTTCTCCTTCTTTCAAACCAGCCCATTATTTCCCTCCATTCGCCCATTGTTTCTTTCCTTTATCTCCACTTCTGCCGAACCACAAAACCCGAAATTAGTGAAGATAGAGGGGTGCCGATTCTTTGTGACCAGCAACCTTTATTTCCTTTTCAATTGTTGGTGTTCAATTCCTTTACCTTTTAGGAGTACGGATTCAAGAGGAGAAAGACTGTGGTAAGTGCTCAAACTCTAAACGATTCCTAGAGTAACTATTGGCCAAAAGTCGAAACCCCTCTAGTTTAGGGAGGTGGCCGAATATGGGTATAGGCCTTATGGGGTCTTCTTTTAATATTTTTATGGTTTCTATAGTGGAGGAGCAGCAAGGCGTAGTGTCGACTTGAATCAGCTTAGATCTCCGGAGTGGCTAGATCTAGTCAATCAATATCGGCCATTTTGGATTGTGGCCGAATGCGTAAGTACTAATATAAGATGGTTCTTATTTTGAGTCAATTAATGGAAGATGATTTATTAACAGTGGAATATAGGAGAAATCGTGTAGGATATCTCGTCGAGGAATATCGCCAAACAGGTGTGAAACGAACCCTTTTCATAGCTTAAAGCGATAAATGCCGAAAAGCTGAAATGCCGAAATTCTGGCATTTCGAGGACTCGTGAGCAAGCGAACACTCATTAGTTAGTTAGATTCGTTGAGATGATGATCAGGAACATTGGAAACAGTAAGAACGTGTTTTTTGGCGTTCACGGTAAGTTGGGCCTCGAGGGACTAAAATAGGGCCCAATAGGCTTTCGGGCCCATTTGGGTAAAATTGGTAGAAAATGAAAATCTGTTAAATTGCATGTTAATATTGTTAATACTGTTATGGATATAGGCTAAATGGGCCTAGATGACAAAATCGGCTAAGTAGGGCCCATTAGGGGTTTTAGGCCCAATAACTCGATTTCACTAAAAATGGGCCAGAATCACTGTTTGCACCCATGAATGGTTAGTGACCATTAATGAACATGGAAACCCTAATTTTTGGTAAAATTACAGGATTACCCTTATAATATGAAAATGACCATTTTGCCCCTAGGTAAAAATAACCATTATACCCCTAGGGTTTATATATGAATTTAATACATGGGATCCTGATAAACATGGTATGTATGATATGCACATGACATGTATGATATGCACATGATATGTATGATATGCACATGATGTATTCATAAATGCATTGGGTTGGGTTTTTACATGGATGGAGGAAGTGCAAAAGGGCTTATGCCCTAGTTATTAAAGGGCTTATGCCCCAGTTATTAAAGGGCTTATGCCCCAGTTATTAAATGGCTTATGCCCCAGTTGTTAAAAGGGCTTTTGCCCCAGTTATTAAAGAGGCTAAGCCTCCAGTTATAAGATAAAGCAGCTATGCTGCCAGTGGTGTGTTGGTTGGGTGGGTTGAGTTATTCCCCACATGGTGTGTTGGTTGGTACGGGTGGAGAGTAGCAGATGGTGGGTCGAGTAGTCTCCCCAAATGGGTTTGCATTCTTTCATTGACATTACATGTGATACTGAAATGGGCCTATAGGCCATACCGTTTACAGTAAAGGCTTCGGCCCAGTAATATGAAATATGAAAAGCCTTCGCCCCAGTGTTATGAAATATGAAATATGAAAAGGGCTACGGCCCAGTACATGTTGAGATTGGATTTGGGCTTAGGCCCAACAGGCTGTTATTGTTTGGGCTCTGAAAGGGGCTTGTTGCATACTGAGTTTCCAAACTCATCCCCCTTTCCTTAACCTTGCAGTTGAACCTTGATGTGCGAACTTGGGCCGGAGGGGATTCAGAGTAGCCACGATGATCGTCTTTGGGCTTTTAAATAAGTGTTGGTTTTCATTTAATTTCCTTTAATTATTATTTATTTTTGGGTTGTAATAAGGCCATTTTTAACTTTTTTTTTATTTCTTTTCGGGATTATTTTATTTTTAATAACTTTAAACCTGGTTGATAATTATTCAAATGGGCTAGGCTTAGGACGTGTTTTCAAAATGATACTTGTTTTCAAAATATCTCAACGCCACGATTAATCGATTTATCAGAGACGTCCACTTAAAAAAATTTAAACTCGATATAACAAAGTGTGGCTATGGTTGTGGGCATGTCTAGGATTGGATCCAATCAAAGAGCTTGGTACTTAAGCAGCCTTCATGGCTCACCTCCTCTGTTCCGGATACCTACTTGGTGCCCAGCTTCCATACACTTTGTTAACTCAACAAAATATATGGTTTTTAAAACACTAACACGGAACGTGGGTTTTTCAACTCCAATGTGGCACGTCAGATTCGGCCATAACGTCTGGGCCGAGTTTGGGGTGTTACATTTAGTGGTATCAGAGCCAGGTTGCAACAACTCGACTGTGGATCGGGTTCAAAATTTTTTCGAAAATTTAGGCCTAAGAAGGTTATTTTTGGAAATGGATTTTGAAAATTCTTTTCAAAGATGTTTCATAGAGTATACATGTTAAAATGGTCCAAGTTTTTCTGGTTTAAATCAAGGGTTCAAAATAAAGGGTGTTTTCAAATCAAAAGTTTCAAATTTCTATTTCGGTGATAAAAAAAACATGGTTTTCAAGTTTTAAATGGATTGGAGAAAAAGGTGGCGCACTAAATCCCCGGCACCAAGTCTGTAAGTATATTTTCTTTACTCTATATGATAATGATATGATATTATGAATAGTGCTGAGACTCTACTATATGCTGTAGATAGGGTAAAACTGTGAAACGGTAGAAATGAGACTGTAATTAGACTACGACGATACGAAAACAATTCTTGAACTGTTATATTTCCATAGGACATTTTCTTAATAAACAGTGGAACATTATACTAATTTCATGAAATTCGTAAATCAGATAATTCGATATGAGTACAAGAGGAGTTCGTGGACGAGGCTACGGAAGTGGTCGCAGAAGGGTGCAAGCTGAATCTTCATCCTCAGGGCATAGGCCAACTGATGAGGCATCTGTGCCACCAGCAACGGAGACTGGGTCTTGTAATCGGGCTGTGGGGGATGTCGTTTTGTCCCAAGCTATGTTATGGGTTTTAGAAAGAGTTGCTGCAGCTAGTAATGGGACAGTGAATAGGGGGTCTATATCGGAGCGACTCCGGGCCAACGGAGCAGAATTGTTTAGGGGTGTATCTGGAGTAGCCCCAAATGTGGCAGAATATTGTCTAGAGGCAACAGAACAGAACATGGACGATCTAGACTGCTCAGTGGAGCAAAAGCTGAAAGGAGCTGTGTCGCTGCTACGTGACGAGGCATACCGATGGTGGACCACCGTAAGGGAGAGTACCCCAATTGAGCAAGTAACCTGGGAATTGTTCAAAACTACTTTTAAAGGGAGGTATGTTGGAGCAAGCTATGTGGATGCTCGTCGGAAGGAATTTTTGAATCTGACTCAGGGTAATAAGACTGTAGTGGAGTATGAGGCAGAATTTTTGAGGTTGAGTCGATATGCTAGTGGGATAGTGGCAACTGAATATGAGCGCAGTGTCTGATTTGAGGATGGTCTCCGCAATGAGCTTAGGATATTGATAGCTCCATAGAGGGAGCGTGGTTTTGCTGCATTGGTGGAGAAGGCTAAGATAGCCAAGGAGGTAAAGCTGACTGAGCGATAGAATCGTGAAAAGGATTAACCCAGATTTAAGAGGAATTTTAGACCCTCAAGTGCCACGAATCAGAATGTTAAAAGAGTAAGGATGGAGGAACCGGTTCGAGCAGTTCCAGTAAATACTTATAGACCGCAGGCTTGCAGGGACTGTGGTAAGGTGCATATGGGGGAGTGCTGGAAACGAACTGGAGCATGTTTTCGATGTGGGTCTAAGGAGCATAAGTTCAGAGAGTGTCCTCGGAGGACAGCTCAGGAGCTAGCTGCAGAGCAAAGGGATGTCCAACCACGGCGAGGAGGACCACCACCACAGAGAGGTCGTGGGCAAGGTAGAGGTGGAAATGGTAATGGATGAGGACATGGGGCACCTGGCAGGGGTGCTGGACATGCTGAAGCTCGACAATCGGCGTTGGTTTATGCTGCACGACATCGTGAGGAGGGTGACGCTCCTAATGTTATAACTGGTACGTTCTTCATTCATAGCATGCCTTACACTGCTTTGATTGATGTGGGTTCCACTCACTCGTATGTAGTGTGTGATGTATCTGGGGCTTGGGATGTGCTTCCTGAGTAGACTGTGAGTGGGGTATCGGTGATAAGTCCATTGGGACATTCGGTTAAGGTAGATAAACTTTTTAGGGTAGTACCGTTAGTGACACAAGATAAAATCTTTGAAGAAGATTTGATGGAGCTGCCATTTGGGGATTTTGATCTTATCTTGGGAATGGACTGGTTAACTAAGCACAAGGCAATGTTGGATTGTGCTGCAAAGAGGATGGTACTACGTACTGCTGAAGATGAGGAGATAATGGTCATAGGGGAACGAATGGATTATTTGTCCAATGTTGTTTCAGCTTTAAGAGCCGAGAAGTTGATTCGGAAAGGTTGTGAGGCGTACTTGGCCCTTGTAAGTCAAACTAGACTTGAGGAGATAACAGTAGAGTCGATTAGAACTATTAAGGAATTTCAGGATGTATTCCCAGAGGAACTTCCTCGATTACCCCCGAACAGAGAAGTCGAGTTTGGAATCGACTTATTACCTGGAACAGCTCCTGTGTCCATTGCGCCTTATTGGATGGCACCAAAGGAGTTGGTAGAATTGAAAGCTCAGATTCAAGAGCTAGTGGATAGAGGGTTTATAAGACCAAGTGTTTCCCCGTGGGGTGCACCAGTACTGTTCGTAAAGAAGAAAGATGGGACTATGCGAATGTGTATTGACTATCGGCAGTTGAAAAAACTAACGATCAAAAACAAGTACCTGTTACCAAGAATCAATGATCTGTGCGACCAATTAAAAGGAGCCTCGATATTTTCTAAGATCGACCTTCAGTCAGGGTATCATCAATTAAGAGTTAAAGAGGGGGATATTTATAAGACGGTGTTTAGGACTCGATACGGTCATTACGAGTTTCTGGTAATGCCTTTTGGACTGACTAATGCACCGGCAACATTCATGGATTTGATGAATCGGGTATTCCAGCCATACTTGGATCGGTTCGTAGTCGTTTTTATTGAAGATATCTTGGTGTATTCAGAAACGGAAGAGAAGCATGATGAGCATCTTCGTGTAGTGCTGCAAGTGTTAAGGGAGAAGCAACTTTATGCAAAGTTTAGTAAGTGCGAGTTTTGACTGAAAAAAGTTACCTTCTTGGGGCATGTTGTGTCTGCCGAGGGGATCAAGGTGGACCCTCGAAAGATTAAAGCAATTTTGGAATAGAAGCCACCAAGGTCGGTAACAGAGATCCAAAGTTTTCTAGGGTTGGCAGGTTATTATCAGAGATTTGTGGAAGGATTTTCTGTATTGGCAGCACCATTAACTAAACTTGTAAGGAATGGAGCACCTTTTGTTTGGACCAATAAGCAGCAAGACGCTTTTGAGAAGTTGAAGAAGGTTTTGACGGAAGCACCAGTGTTGATTCAGCTAGAGTCTGGTAAGGATTTCACTGTGTACAGTCATGCGTCACATGTAGGTTTGGGCTACGTGTTGATGCAAGAGGGTAAAGTGGCCGCTTATGCTTCACGACAGCTTAAGCCGCACGAGGTGAACTACCCTACACATGACTTGGAATTGGCAGTGGTAATCTTTGCACTTAAGATATGGAGGCATTACCTGTATGGAGAGAAATGCATCATCTATACGGATCACAAGAGTCTTAAGTACTTGCTGACTCAGAAGGAGCTGAATCTTAGACAGCGAAGGTGGATAGAGTTGTTAAAGGACTATGACTGTTCGATTGAGTACCATCCAGGTAAGGCGAATGTCGTGGCTGATGCGCTAAGTCGAAGGGCTGTGGCAGAATTAAAGCCGATGTTTGCTAGTCTAAGTTTGTGTGACGACGGAAGTTTATTGGCGGAGTTGCAAGTGAGACCGACTTGGGTAGAACAGATTAAGAAGCAACAGTTGGAGGACGAGTCATTGGTTCCTCGGTTTTAGCAAGTTGAGAAGGGGGAGGATCCGGACTTTGGGTTAAATAGTGAGGGAGTTCTTTGTTTTCGAGGAAGAATTTGTATGCCGAAAGACTCAGACTTGAGATTGGTGATTTTGAAAGAGGCACATAATGGACCTTGTGTTATGCATCCAAAGGGGAGTAAGTTGTATCGAGACTTGCGAGAGCAATATTGGTGGCCTAGGCTTAAGCGAGAAGTGACCGAATTTTGTAGAGAGATGTTTGACATGTCAACAAGTGAAGGCCGAGCATCAACTGCCTTCGGGATTGTTACAGCCGGTAAAGATACCACTTTGGAAGTGGGAAAGGGTAACTATGGACTTTGTAAGTGGGTTGCCGTTGACACTTTCTAAGAAGGATTCGGTTTGGGTGATTGTGGATAGACTCACGAAATCTACTCATTTCATACCTGTCTGAACCAATTACTCACTTCAGAAGTTGGCCAAATTGTATGTGGCGGAGATAGTACGGTTGCATGGTGTGCCAGCATCGATAATTTCGAATCGAGACCCAAGGTTTACATCTCAGTTTTTGCAGAAGTTGCATGAGGCATTGGGAACGAGATTGGATTTCAGTACGGTTTTCACCCTCAGTCGAATGGGCAGTCAGAGAGTGTTATTTAGATTTTAGAGGATATGTTGAGGGGTTGTGCTTTGAGTTTAGAGGCAGCTGGGAGGACCATTTGCCATTGGCGGAGTTTGTGTATAACAACAGTTACCAAGCAAGTATTTAGATGGCTCCATATGAGGCACTATATGGGCGAATGTGTCGTTCGCCTACTTGTTGGGCAGAATCGGGGGAAAGGCAAATACTTGGGCCAGAGTTGGTAGTAGATACTGAAGACAAGATTAAGGTGGTCAGTAATCGGTTAAAGGAGGTGGCGGATCGACAAAAGTCTTATGTCGATCTGAAGCGTAAGGATATTGAATATGCGGTAGGGGACATGGTCTTTTTGAAAGTTTCGCCTTGGAAGAAGATTTTGAGATTTGGTAAGAAGGGTAAGTTGAGCCCACGGTTTATTGGGCCTTACCGAACATTAAGCGGATAGGGCCGGTGGCATATCAGCTAGAGTTACCTCTAGAGCTATATCGTATTCACGACATTTTCCATGTGTCCATGCTAAGGCGATATCATTCTGACCCAACTCATATCGTGCCAGTTGCAGAAATCGAAGTACGGTCGAATCTGACCTTTGAAGAGGAACCTGTGCAAATACTTGATCGCGATGTCAAGGTGTCGAGAAGGAGGTCAGTCCCATTAGTGAAGGTACTTTGGAGGAACCATGGCAAAGAAGAAGCTACTTGGGAGATCGAAGAGGCAATGCGTCAACAATACCCTCAACTGTTTGGATCAGGTAAATTTCGAGGCCGAAATTTCTTTAAGGAGGGTAGAGTTGTAACATCCTCATTTTCGGGTTTTTCACGATTCTTGATATTTTAAGTAAGTTTCTAAAATTTGGTATGTGATTATGGAATTCATAATTTGGGTATGTAAATGGGCTTATGGAAGGCCCATGAGTTGGCCAAAACCCGGTAGAATTTTTAAATTTTGGACTTAGGAGTTAGGGGTTTTGGCTAGGTGCCCTTATATAAAGTTGTGGGTAAAACGTATCACAAAAAGAGCTTTTGTAAAGTGGCAAGGGTGACGCCATTAAGCTCCTAAAAAGGTGGCGTGTGGAGCATAAGGGAAGACATGGGATCGATTCCCTGTGTTGGCAAATAAGAGTATTTATTTTTATGTGCAGGAAGGGTAAGTGTTGGAACCCAAGTGGATTCTGTAAGAGGAGAGTTGGATCAAGTCAAATGCATAGATTAAGGAGGGATAAGGGGAGAGATTTTAGGGATTTGATATGAAGATAGAGTTGGCCGAATAAGGGAGATTGGAGGCGGGATTTTCGGTAAAGGGGTTTAGTTAGGGATTTTCGGCACTTAGGTATTGTTGTGCCGCTTTCTCCTTTTGGTGTGTAGTTTTTCTTTTCTCTCTTTTTCTTTTGCAGCCGAATCTACCATCTCTTCTTCCATCATTTCTTCCTTCTCCTTCTTTCAAACCAGCCCACTATTTCCCTCTATTCGCCCATTGTTTCTTTCCTTTATCTCTACTTTTGCTAAAATACCGCAAAAGCCGAAATCAGTGAAGTTAGAGGGGTCCCAATTCTTTGTGACCAACAACCTTTTCTTTCCTTTTCAATTGTTGGCATTCAATTCCTTTACCTTTTAGGCATACGGATTCAAGAGGAGAAAGACTATGGTAAGTGCTCAAACTCTAAACGATTCCTAGAGTAACTATTGGCCAAAAGTCGAAACCCCTCTAGTTTAGGGAGGTGGCTGAATATGGGTATAGGCCTTATGGGGTCTTCTTTTAATATTTTTATGGTTTCTATAGTGGAGGAGCAGCAAGGCGTAGTGTCGACTTGAATCAGCTTGGATCTTCGGAGTGGCTAGATCTAGTCAATCAATATCGGCCATTTTGGATGGTGGCCGAATGTGTAAGTACTAATATAAGATGGTTCTTGTTTTGAGTCAATTAATGGAAGCTAAGTTATTAACGGTGGAATATAGGATATCGTGTAGGAGATCTCGTCGAAGAATATCGCCAAACAGGTGTGTAACGAACCCTTTTCATAGCTTAAAGCGATAAATGCCGAAAAGCCGAAATGCCGAAATTCTGGCATTCTAAGGACTCATGAGCTAGCGAACGCTCATTAGTTTGTTAGATTCGTTGAGATGATGATCAGGAACATTGAAATGGTAAGAACGAGTCTTTTGGCGTTCACAGTAAGTTGGGCCTCGAGGGGCTGAAATAGGGCCCAATAGGCTTTCGGGCCCATTTGGGTAAAATTGGTAGAAAACGGAAATCTGTTAAATTGCATGTTAAGACTATTAATACTGTTATGGATATAGGCTAAATGGGCCTAGATGACAAAATCGGCTAAGTAGGTCCCATTAGGGGTTTTAGGCCCAATAACTTGATTTCGCTAAAAATGGGCCAGAATCACTGTTTGCACCCATGAATTGTTAGTTACCGTTAATGAACATGGAAACCCTAATTTTTGGTAAAATTACAGGATTACCCTTATAATACGAAAATGATTGTTTTGCCCCAAGGTAAAAATGACCATTATACCCCTAGGGTTTATATATGAATTTAATACATGGGATCTTGATAAACATGGTATGTATGATATGCACATGATGTATTCATAAATGCATTGGGTTGGGTTTTTATATGGATGGAGGAAGTGCAAAAGGGCTTATGCCCCAGTTATTAAAGGGCTTATGCCCTAGTTATTAAAGGGCTTATGCCCCAGTTATTAAAGGGCTTATGCCCCAGTTGTTAAAAGGGCTTTTGCCCCAGTTATTAAAGAGGCTAGGCCTCCAGTTATACAATAAAGCAGCTATGCTGCCAGTGGTGTGTTGGTTGGGTGGGTTGAGTTATTCCCCCCATGGTGTGTTGGTTGGTACGGGTGGGAGTAGCGGATGGTGGGTCGAGTAGTCTCCCCAAATGGGTTTGTATTCTTTCATTGACATTACATGTGATACTGAAATGGGCCTATGGGCCATACCGTTTACAGTAAAGGCTTCGGCCCAGTAATATGAAATATGAAAAGGCTTCGGCCCAGTGTTATGAAATATGAAATATGAAAAGGGCTACGGCCCAGTACATGTTGAGATTGGATTTGGGCTTAGGCCCAACAGGCTGTTATTGTTTGGGCTCTGAAAGGGGCTTGTTGCACACTGAGTTTCCAAACTCACCCCCCTTTCCTTAACCTTGCAGGTGAGCCTTGATGTGGGGACTTGGGCCGGAGGGGATTCAGAGTAGCCATGGTGATCGTCTTTGGGCTTTTAAATAAGCGTTGGTTTTCATTTAATTTCCTTTAATTATTATTTATTTTTGGGTTGTAATAAGGCCATTTTTAACTTTTCTTTTATTTCTTTTCGGGATTATTTTATTTTTAATAACTTTCAACCTGGTTGATAATTATTCAAATGGGCTAGGCTTAGGACGTGTTTTCAAAATGATACTTGTTTTCAAAATATCTCAACGCCACGATTAATCGATTTATCAGAGACGTCCACTTAAACAAATTTAAACTAGATATAATAAAGTGTGGCTCTGGTTGTGGGCATGTCTAGGATTGGATCCAATCAAAGAGCTTGGTACTTAAGCAGCCTTCATGGCTCACCTCCTCTGTTCTGAATACCTACCTGGTGCCCAGCTTCCATACACTTTGTTAACTCAACAAAATATATGGTTTTTAAAACACTAACACAGAACGTTGGTTTTTCAAGTCCAATGTGGCACGTCAGATTCGGCCATAACATCTGGGCCGGGTTTGGGGTGTTACATAAACGTTACGGTTGAATCTGTGATGTCACATTGGAGTGTTTTTCCAAAACATAAATTGTGTGACAATTTGTTCTACATAAAACTTCTTTAGGTTCTTAATAAAAGTTTTGATGTCCGGTTTATTATGAAAACTCAAGATGTCTTTGCAAAATGTTAATTATATTTGTTTGTTATTATTTTTGCAAACAGTGTTTGTTGTGGAAGCTTTCAAAATGTGTTGCGTAAACGTGGTGTTTTTTAAAAATATCATTTGTTTATACTTTCTTGAAAACCCGTGACCTACTACTACCAATTTAAAATTTAAGTAACTAAATCCCCAAATTAAAATAGAAATAAAATTAAAGAGGCCTTATTACAAAATGAAAACCCAAAATAAATCTTTATTTTAATAGTAAAAGAAACTTCGTCGAGTGGCCACCTTTGAGTCCTCTATCGCCTCAATCCATCTAAGCCTGGGGATTTCCTGTATAGTTAACAGATGGGTGAGTTTACGAAAACTCAGTGTGTGAAATCCCATAAAAGAATACAGTCAGAGTAAACACAATTTGGGCCTAAGCCCTTTCAATTTCTATTAAGGCCTTAACCTCTCTTTCAGCAATAGAAACAGTCTGGGCCTAAGCCCATTTTAGTATCAGTGGCAGTCTAGGCCTTAGCCCATTTCAGTACAGTATGCAAATAAAGAATCCTACCCAATTCATCCGCTACACACCAACTCCGTACTAGCCCTACACACCATGTGGGAATAAAATTGACCCACCCAACCTTACACACCAAGTCGTACTGGTTGCGGAACTAAAATAGTATTTGCAGCAGAGTTGCCAGTAATAGTCTTATAGCCTTTTCAGTACACTTCCTCCAAAATCATATATCCCACCCCATGCAGTGCAAATAATAAAAATGTACATACAGTAAAAATGACTTGCTCAAATACTCATACATCACATAGGGGTAAAATAGTCATCTTACCAAAATAAAGGCCCAGGTATACTTACTGGCCCCAGAGTTGGTCCACAGTCGTCTCGGGCGACCTATGCAACCTTAACAGTTAATCAGTGATAATGGACCTACAACCCATACCGCGGGTCCATGTGGGGCCCACATGCTCATATGGCCCATATAGCCTAGAAATGGCCTTAGCCGTGTGGTTGACACTGTCTGGACTAACATTTACCACACTTTTGTGCGATTTTTTCATGTGGGCCCTACATGGCCCGATTCGGTCCAAAATGGCCCGATATCGTTTTGGGTCCATGAAAATGCCCATGCCATCTCATCGACCACACATCCATGGTTTACTCCGTGACCTACTAAATAGGCGGCCACACGCCCGTGTGGTGGCGACAACCCACTTTTCAGCTTTTCGGCTTTCCCGCCGATCTACGTTAATAGTAGTAGGGGTACACATACATCTGATTGCGAAGACGATCAAATTAGCCTACGTGCACCCCAACTATTGCCTTGCTTGATTGAGCGTGGTTCTATCCCACTTAGTTCGCTGACGTCGGTTGATGGTGGACTTCTTAATGACAATCTGCAGGATCAACGAATCTATTACTCAGGCTGCATACCCAAAAGGGTTGAACAACATACGAACCCAAAGAAAACACAACTCGCAATTGTGGAAAGAGGCATTCGGCCAAGACTTAGAATCCATAAACTAAAATGCCTCAGTTCAGCTAAATACCAATGAATATTATTACCTTCGGACGAGAGACGAGAGAAAGATTCCAACTACTTCTGGAATACTAGCAAACCCCTTCACTCCACGAGCGACACTAAAACTCGAAATATCACTATGACCAAGAGAAAGACAAAGACAAAGACAAAGACAAAGATGAGAGTCGGCGTTAGGATAAGAGGAGAAAAATCGAAAGAGCAGAGGCCCAAAAAGACTTACCAATTAGTATTCGACCACCGCTAGAATATTCCTAAATCCGAGGCACGAGGTACACAATCTCACTCTCTGGCAGAACCGTCACAAACAAGAGGTATTAAACCAAAAAGGACTAAGATAAGTAGTAAGCAATCAAAGTATCAATATGAAGAGATGTCAAGAGAGGAGAAAAGGGATGGATATTCGGCAATGAACAAGGAATCAGAGATGAAAGTGACAAGGATTGGAGAGGGAATACAAAGAAGAGAAAGGAATGGAGTAATTCGGCCAAGCTTGAGGGAAAAAAGGTGGAGTCAATCAGTAAAACAACTTAGAGTCGGCAATAAGGAGAGAAAGCAGCAAAATGAACTCTTCACCTTTTTTACAAAAATGAAACTCCCCCTACCATACAACACTTACCCTTACGGCCCCACAATCCCACTCCTCCTAAAACTCTTAATTTCCTCCTCAAAATTCTCCCCATATCACTCAATCGATAACTCCCCTATCCACTCCCACCAACTCTCCTCAAATTCAGCTATTCATCCCCACCAACCACTCCAACATCAGAGTTTCGATCAACCTCAACTTCCTACATTGGAAGAGCAGCAAAATAGAACACCTTTGCGCATAAGAGGACTCAAACTCAAGACCCTTAAGCTTCCTAACATGCCACTTACCACTAGACTAGCAGGATTTTTATTGTCATACTTTACTCATTTTAGTTGAAAAATCTATTAGCTGAAGACAATGGTTTATTCACTTAGAAGCAAAATTTTACTCAAGCCAAGGCTTGAACCCATGACTTCCCAGACATTCCCGAAGCACACAACCACTAAGCCAAACAGACTTTCACATCACAGACACACAAAAATAATTTCTAACAGGGATTTCGGGATTTGAGAAATTGAGGCGTTACAATTCTACCCTTCTTAAAGAAAATTTTGGCCACGAAATTTACCTGGTCAGAATAAGTGAAGGTCCTGTTGACGCATCGCCTCCTCGGGTTCCCACATAGCCTACTCAGAACTATGGTTCTGGCATAGAACTTTTACCAGTGGGATTTCTTTCTTTCTCAAGACTTTTACCTCTGAATCCAAAATCTGGACTAGTTCCACCTCAAAAGTCAAATCTGGTCTAACTTCAATCTCCTCAACCAGCACAACATGAGTAGGATCAGAGTAGTAGCGTCTCAACATAGAGACATGGAACACATCATAAATCCGCTCTAATTCCATAGGTAACTCTAACTGGTAGGCAACTGGTCCTACTAGTCTCAGTATGTGGAAAGGCCCAATAAACCTTGGGCTCAACTTGCCCTTACGCCCAAATCTCAGTACCTTCCACCATGGCGAGACCTTCAAAGAGACAAAATCACCCACAAAATACTCAATTTCCTTACACTTCAGATCCGCATATGACTTCTGTCTGTCTGATGCCGCCTTCAGTCGATCCCGAATTAATTAGACCTTATCCTCGGTATCAAACACTAACTCAGGACCCAGAGCACGCCACTCATGTAACATCCCAAACCCGGCCTAGACATTATGGCCGAATCTGGCATGTCACATCGAAGTTCTTTTTCAAAAATAAGACTTCTCGTAAAGAATTTGAAGTTTAATTAAAACCCCTTCAGTTTTGATTGCTTGTGAAAAATTGGTAAATTAAGTTTTTACTGGTTGAAGTCAATTTGTCAAAATGATTGCCATATTTATCACTGTTAATTCCTAAAAATGATCAAAATCGTAGACGTTTTAATAAAAGACCTTGAAGTTTAAAATGCGTGTTTTCCTTGAACATAGTTTTTATTTTGAAAGCTCACATTTTCCTAGACTAGCAGTTTATCATAGAAATTCAAAAGCCCAATTAAAACTTAAAACCACCAATGGCCTTATTACATAAACAAAACCCTAAAATGAAACTTACATAAATAAAGTTATAAGTAGAACATCAGCAACCTTGTGGCCACCTTTGAGTCTCTTGTAGCACCAAACCATCTAAGGCTAGGGATTACATGCACAGTTGAAAAGAAAAAGGGTGAGTTTACGAAAACCCTGTGTGTAATCCCCTATCGGTCAAACAATAGTTGTGCATGCAGTAACAATCTGGGCCTCGGCCCTATTCAGTATCAGTACAGTCTAGGCCTTAGCCTTACACAGTAACTGTGTGGGCCTAAGCCCAATTCAATATCAATACAGTGCAGTCATGTAACCCATCCCAAATCCATCCAGCACACCACCCGTACCAACCAACACACTATGTGGAGATATAATTCAACTCACCCTACCAGCACACCAATATTGCAGCAAAGCTGCCAGCAATAATAACGTAACATAGCTGCTTATAACAGTAAGTGTGGCAAGCCACCAGTAGCAGTAAATGTGATAGTCACCAGTACAGTACTTTCTCCATATCAAAATCCCAACCCATGCAATATGTCATGTCATAAATAATATGTATATGCAAAGACACACTCAGTACAGTCATACCAATGTCATGCAGTCATCAGTCAACCAATCTCTAGGGATATGGCAGTCATTTTCGTCCATTAGGGGTAAAACGGTAATTTTACCTCTTAGGGGTATTCTGGTCATTTCACTATTTTTGGTGTCTCAGTACAGATTGCAACCTCTTAGAAGATCTACCGTTGCCTCGAACGACTCAGATTACTTATATGGCCAAATGGTGAAAATGGGCCCAAAGCCCATCGACGGCCTAAGTGGGCCCATAACGGCCCAAGCCCACGAGAACACTCGTGGCAGCCTCCAGGTCTGTCACCCATGCCTTGTGGGATCGATTTACCACATGGGCATTGATACACTCGTGAGGCCTCAAATGCCGAAGTTTCAGCTTTTCGGTTTTGTTGAATCGTAATAAAGCAGGGGTGTAAATACACACTTATTCTGATTTTCTGACAGTAACAATTTATGGTGTACAGTTACACACTGCTATGGATTGTAGTTGAAACGCTTCCCAGATTATACACTTATGATAACAACAACCCCATCAATTGTCTCAAACCCTCGTTAATTCATCACCATAATATTGAAACGTTTTAATCAAACTAAAGCAATCAGCAACCGCAACCACCTTTAGTCCCTAAAACCCTGTATTCTTTTTAATGATATTACCTTCACAAAAACCGTTAACTGACTCATAAGAATCTACAATCCCAAAATAATATATAAACTATGCTTAAAGTACTTACAACGAATCGAAAGATCCCTTGCAGGGGAAGAGCAATCGGCCTACACCTTGGTTAAGGAAAACGAGTCCCTAACAACATTCGAACGAAAAAGAAGGTGCTAGAAGAACTTATCCTTACGGCAAACAAAGAGAAAACTACCCTTTGGCCCAAGAGATACCAAAAACCGAGCATGGGGAATGAAGCCAACCAAGATTCGGCTAGAGTAACCACTTACCCAAAAATCGAAGAGATGAAGAAACAGTAAGGAATGAAGAGCATTCGGCTATGTTGAAAAGAAAAGAACAATGAAAAGAGAAAAGAAGAAGTTGAGTTTGGCTTAATCAAACTTTAGGAACAAAAGAAGAAATGCTAAGAACAAGAGAATAATAGGTTCGGCTAGAAAAGAAAGGAATAGGCAACCGATATTCGGCTAATGAGTGATTCTGCAGCTTTTGAAACAAAGAAGAGAGAAAAAATCTTGGGAAGGAATGACACAAGACTTTCGGTATATTAACACTTACAATTGGCACAAAAGACTTGCATTAAACAAATCCTGAATAAACACAAGTGATTACCAAAGAAATTGGGCCTAGAGAGAAAATGAGCCAAAAACGCAAAAACCTCAAAATGCCTAAAGGAAATTCGGCCCCTACTCAAACACCATTTGTCGAAAATGCATATCCCAAACCCCTTAGCCAAATTTTGGACCAACAAGCTACCCATTTCGGCTACAACTCTTCTCAATCTCAAACTCCAAGAAAATCTCCATGATACTCTCCCCTTATCCCTCTTTGATATCCTCCAACCATCCCACAAGACCAATTCAAACTCTTCATCACCAGAGTTCAAATCCAACACCAACTCCTGCCGTCCCCTAGTAGCAAAATAAAAGCTCCTTGCCTGCCATGGGTTTGAACCCTTGTTCTCACAATAGAATTGACACGCTTCCACCACTAGGCCACAAGCTCAATTGTGACAAATAATTACACACACTTCAACATAAGTCTTATCTGCTAATAGCCAATTTCACTTAAGAACAAAACTAAAAATTTTGCCAAGGTCCAACCTCGAACCCAAGCTTCTTGAAAACCCCCAAACATTTCCGAAACACTAGACCGCCAAAGAAACCATGAATTTATATGCCAAATCATGCAAAATTATAGATTCTATATTTCTGGGGCGTTACAGCATACCTAACTCAGCCCAACATGACGGAGTGCGAAACCTACGACCATATAGTGCTTCGTAAGGTGCCATCTGCATACTAGACTAGTAGCTATTATTGTAAGTGAACTCTGCTAACAACAAGTAATCCTCCCAACAACCTCGAAAGTCAATTACACAACTCCTTAACATGTCCTCCAGTATGTGAATCGCTCTCTCCGACAGACCATTTGTCTAGTGATGGAACGTACTACTGAAGTCCAATCGTGTACCTAGAGCTTTATGTAACTTCTTCCAAAACTGAGACGTGAAGCGAGGATATCTGTCAAATATTATGGAAATTGGTACCCCATGAAGTCTGAGTATCTTGGATACGTACAACTTAGCCAGTTTATGTAACGAATAATCTGTACGAACTGGTATGAAATGGGCAGTTTTGGTCAATCGGTCCACGATGACCCACACTGAATCTTTCTTAGAAGGCATTAGGGGTAGCCTACTCACAAAGTCCGTAGTTACTCTTTTCCACTTCAATAGCGGAATCTTAACCAGATGAAGCAAACAGAAGGCAGCTGATGTTTTGCTTTAACCTGTTGGAAAGTCAAGACATCTCACCACAAAGTTGATAATCTCACGCTTAAGACCTGTCCACCAATATATCTCACGGAAGTTCTCTATAGATCTTATTTCCACCTGGGTGCACAGTATAGGGGCTACTATACGCCTCTCGTAGTAAAGTCTGTCTTAACTCAGCATCATCAGGTACACAAATTCTGCCTTGGAAACAAAGTACCCCTTCATTATCTAGCCCAAAATCCACAGCATTACCATTCTCGATCTAATAGAATCGAAGACCCAATGACTCGTCTTCCAACTGTTTACTTTTAATCTGTTCAATCCATACTAGTTTAACTTGAAGCTTAGCCAACAAGCTACCATCCTCAAATAAGCTAAGACGAGCAAACATTGCTCTCAAATCAGTCATAGCCCTACGACTCATAATCCTTAAGCATAATCCTTAAGCAATTCAATCCATCTAAGTTGCCTAAGATTTAACTCCTTCTGAGTGAGGAGATACTTGAGGCTTTTATCATCCGTGAAAATGATACACTTCTCACCGTGCAAGTAATGCTTCCAAATTTTAAATGCGAATACCACTACGGCCAACTCCAAGTCATGTGTTAGGTAATTCACCTCATGAGTCTTAAGCTGGCGAGATGCATAAGCTACCACCGTACCTTCTTGCATCAACACACAAACAAACCTAACATGTGATGCATTGCTATAAATAGTAAATTCTTCCCCAGACTCTGGCTGAATTAAGGCAGGGGCCTCAGTCAGAACTTTCTTGATCTTCTCAAAGCTCTCTTATTGCACATCTGACCAGTTAAAAGGTATGCCCTGACGTAGCAACTTAGTTAAGGGCGCGGCAATCAGTGAGAACCCCTTCACAAATCTTCGATAGTTCCCAGCTAGTCCCAGAAAACTATGAATTTTCAACACAGTTCTAGGCTTCTTCCAATCTCAAACAGCCTCGATTTTTTAAGGATCAACCCTAATCCCCTCAGCAGATACCACATGACCAATAAATGTTGCCTTACATAATCAGAACTCACACTTGCTGAACTTGGCATACAATTGCTTCTCCCTTAAAATTTGCAGAACCACTCGTAGATGTTCATCATGTTCATCTTTAATCCTCGAATACACCAGTATGTCATCAATAAATACTACGAAAAACCGGTAAAGATAGGGTTGAAACACTCTATTCATCAGGTTCATAGAAGCTGTAGGCGCATTTGTCAGCCCAAAATGCATTACCAGAACTCGTAATGACCATAACGAGTCCTAAATGCCGTCTTGTGCACATCGGCCTCTTTAACTCTCAATTGGTGATACCCTGACCAAAGATCTATTTTAGAGAAAATCGATGCTCCTTGTAGTTGGTCGAATAGATCATCAATTCTTGGCAGAAGGTAATTGTTCTTAATGGTCAGTTTATTCAGTTGTCTGTAGTTGATGCACATACGCATGGATCCGTCCTTCTTTTTCACAAATAAGACTGGTGCTCCGCATGGAGACACACTAGGTCAGATAAACCCACAGTCTAGTAGCTCTTGAATTTGGGCCTTAAGCTCCACAAGCTCTTTCTATGCCATCCTTTAAGAGGCGATGGACACCAGAGCTGTACCAGGAAGGAGCTTAATCCTAAACTCCACTTCACAATCTAGAGGTAACCCTAGTAGCTCTTCAAGAAAGACGTCGAGAAAATCCTTAACTGTTCTAATTCCCTTCACCGAAGAGTCCCCAACATCTGAAACACTGACGTAGGCCAAGAATGCCTCACAACCCTTGCAAACCAATTTCTCAGCCCTTAGTGTAGAAATTACATTACTCAAATAATTCCGTCACTCCCCATTACCACTACCTCCTCATCTGCCTCAGCTCTCAGTACAACCCGTTTAGTGGCACAATCTAAGCTTACTCGATGTTTAACTAACCAATCCATGCCCAGTATTAGGTCAAATTCTCTGAAAGGCAGCTCCATAAGATCTGCCAGAAAGATAACTCCTTGTATCTCCAAGGGAACATCTTTAAACACGTTATTAATCAAACGGACTGCCCCAGTAGACTTAGAACAGTAATCTCACTCATAGTGTTTTTAGCCATAAAACCCAATATCTCAGACACAAAGCATGCTATGTATGAATGTGTAGACCCAACATCAATTAATGCAGTATAAGGTACATTATGGATAAAGAACATACCCGTAATGACATCTGGAGCATCCCTGTCTTCCTAGTGACATACAATGTAAACCAGCACCGGTTGCCTTGCCTCAGTATGACCAGCACTCTGCCCTGTGCTCCACGAACATGGCCCATACCATTTCCACCCCTAGCCTGACCACGACCTCTCGGTGGCTACTGACCACCCCGTTGAACATTACCAAAAGTAGTAGCTTGCATCTGCTCGGGCCTCCGTGTATAATCTTTGACAAGGTGCTCTAATGATCCGTATCTCAAACATGCACCCATCTTTTTCCAACATTCACCCTGATAGCGTTTCCCGCAATCAGAACAAAATTGTGGTCCAGTAGTAGCAGCAGGGGTCCTAACTCTGCTTGGTCCATCAGCTCTGGGCTTTTTTTTAAACCTCTGAAAATAATTTTAGGGCTCAGCATTGCTTTTACCTCTTCCTTTTGTCTTAGTTCTGGCGCTCAGCGCGCGTCATATCCTCGGTGATTTTTTTCTTGTTAATAGTGCTACGAAACCCTGCTCTCTCTGAGGAGCTATTGGAACCCTTAAACCATTTCTGAGGCCCTCCTCAAATCGAACACACCGCTCGTATTCTATTGCCACCATCCCACGTGCATAGCGGCTCAATCGTAAAAATTCAGCCTCATATTCAGCCACTGTCCTACTCCCCTGTGTTAAGTTCAGAAATTCTCTTCTACTGCATCCACATAACTAGCACCCACTTACTTAGCCTGGAAAGTAGTCTTTAAAAACTCCCAGGTCAATCGATTGTCTTGAGTGCCCTCCTTGACGGTAAGACACCACGATAGTCCTCATATCTCAACAGTGATACTGCACCATTTAATTTTTGGTCGGGGGTGAAGCTGAGGTCATCCATGATCCTCTCTGTGGCCTCGATCCAATATTTAGCCACATTAGGGGCAACTCCAGTAGTACCCCTAAAAATCTCTGCCCCATTAGACCTGAGCTGTTCTGTAAGTGACCCATGGCCCACAGTGTCGGTACTAGGCGCAACGGCCCTTTCCAGAATCCTTAACATTTCTTGAGATAGTGCATTGTCCCCAGCTACTCGATTTTGAGACCTTGTCTCAACCATAGCTGAAGCGGGTGCCTCTTTGACTTCCTCATCAGGCTGGTGTCCAGAAGATGAAGACCCAACCCGAGCACCCCCACGGCCTTTACCGCGGCCTCTACCATGTGTACCTCTAGTGCTCATTATCTAATCGAACTTTTATCTCTATTAAAAGTATTATGCCAGTCAGTTTATTATTCCAGTGCTTATTATCAATATATTACAAACAATATTATCTCAGAGTTTTGTTTTTGCAGTTCATATTCTTACTACAGTTCATAGTTTACTCTAACTAAAGAGTTTCAGTACAGTTTTACCACCTAAAGTAGTTTCAGAAATAACATTTCAATATTATCCTTTCAGAATAAACAATCAGAAAGCTTACCGGATCGACGCGGAGACTTGGTGTACTACTCCTTTAGTATAACATTTTCAAATAATTATAACAATGTTCTTAAAAATTCTACATTTTTGAAAAACCAAAATCCAAAGTCAAGTTTTATAGCCTGGCTTTGATACCACTAAATATAACACCCCAAACTCGACCTAGACGTTACGGTCGAATCTGTGATGTCACATTGGAGTGTTTTTCCAAAACATAAATTGCGTGGCAATTTGTTCTATATAAAACTGCTTTAGGTTCTTAACAAAAGTTTTGGATGTTCAGTTCATTGTGAAAACACAAGATGTCTTAGCAAAATGTTAATTATATTAGTTTGTTATTAGTTTTGCAAACAGTTTGTTTTGGAAGCTTTCAAAATGTGTTGCGTAAACGTGGTGCTTTTTAAATATATTATTTGTTTATACTTTCCTAAAAACCCGTGACCTACTACTACTAATTTAAAATTTAAGTAACCAAATCCCCAAATTAAAATAAAAATAAAGAGGCCTTATTACAAAATGAAAACCCAAAATAAACTCTTTTTTTTAATAGTAAAAGAAACTTCGTCGAGTGGCCACCTCTGAGATCTCCGTCGCCTCGATCAATCTAAGCCAGGGGATTTCCTGCACAGATAATAAATAGGTGAGTTTAAGAAAACTCAGTGTGTGAAATCCCATAAAAGCATACAATCAGAGTAAACAAAATTTGGGCCTAAGCCCTTTCAGTTTCAGTTAGGGTATTAGCACTTCTTTCAGTAGCAGAAACAGTCTGGGCCTGAGCCCATTTTAGTATCAATTACAGTCTAGGCCTTATCCTATTTCAGTACAGTATGCAAACAAAGAATCCTACCCAATCCATCCACTACACACCATGTGGGAATAAAATCGACCCACTCAACCCTACACACCAAGTCATACCGGTTGCGGCACTAAAATTGCATTTGCAGTAGAGCTGCTAGTAATAGTCTTATAGCCTTTCAGTACACTTTCTCGAAAATCATATATCCCACCCCATGCAATGCAAATAATAGAAATGTACATATAGTAAGAATGACATGCTCAAACAGTCATACATCACATAGGGGTAAAATAGTCATTTTACTAAAATAAGGGCCTAGGTATACTAACTAGCCCTACAGTAGGTCTACAGTCGTTTCGGGCGACCCGTGCAACCTTAACAGTTAATTAGTGAGAATGGACCTACAACCTATACCGCAGGCCCATGTGGGTTCCACACGCATGTATGGCCTATATAACTCAAAAATGGCCTTAGTCGTGTGGTTGACACTGCCTGGCCTAATTTTTACCACACTTTTGTGCGATTTTCCCATATGGGGCCCACAGGAGCATTAGGCCTACATGGCCTGATTCGGCCCAAATGGCCCGATATCATTTTGGGTGCATAAAGATGCCCATGGCCATCTCATCGACCACACGGCGATAGTTTACTCCATGGCCTGATACGCTGGCGGCCATACGCACGCATGGTGGTGACAACCCACTTTTTGGCTTTTTTTACTTTCCCGCCGATCTACGTTAATAGTAGTGGGGGTACACATACACCTAATTGTGAAGACGATCAACTTAGCCCACGTGCACCCCAACTATCGCCTTGCTTGATTGAGCGTGGTTCTAACCCGTTTAGTTTACTGACGTCGATTGATGATGGACTTCTTAATGGCAATCTGCAGGATAAACAAATCTATTACTCATGCTACATACCCAAAAGGGTTGAACAACATACCGACCCAAAGAAAATGCAGCTCACAAAGGTAGAAAGAGGCATTTAGCTAAGACCTAGAATCCTTAAACCGAAATGCCTCATTTTAGTTTAATACCAATGTATATTATTACCTTCGGACGAGAGACGAGAGAAAGATTCCAACTGCTTCTGGAATAATAGCAAACCCTTTCACTCCACAAGCGTCACTAGAACTCAAACTATCATCATGACCAAGACAAAGACAAAGACAAAGACAAAAATGAGAGTCGGCGTTAGGATAAGAGGAGAAAAATTGAAAGAAAAGAGGCCTACAAAGACTTACCAATCAGTATTCGGCTACCGCTAGAGTATTCCTAAATTTGAGGCATGAGGTAGACAATCTCACTCTCTGGCAGAACCATCACAAACAAAAGGTATTAAACCAAAAAGGACGGAGGTAAGTAGTAAGCAATCAAACTATCAATATGAAGGGATGTTAAGAAAGGAGAAAAGGGAAGGGTATTCGGCAAAGGACAAGGAAACAAATATGAAAGTGAGCATGGACTGGAGAGGGAAAACAGAGAAGAGAAAGGAGTGGAGTAATTCGGCCAAGCTTGAGGGAAAATATGAGGAGGCAATCGGTAAAATAACTTAGAGTCAGCAACAAGGAGAGGAACTAGCAAAACATAATCTTCACTGATTTTGCAAAAATGAAACTCCCCCTACCACACAACACTTCCCCTTACGGCACCACAATCCCACTCCTCCTAAACCCCTTTACTGATTCAATCTTTCTTTTGGTTACTTTACTGTCAAGCACATATGCAAAGTAAGCTTCGTAAGCTGTTCTTACATATTTCTAAGCTAACATCGATGAAATCACTATTGGAAAACCGTTTAGATCATTAGATTCAACTCGAATAAACTCATTATTTTGGCATCGTAAATCAATAGTGTTTCTTTTGCAGTTTATGACAGCATCATGTAAATTCAACCATTTCATACCCAGAATTATGTCAAACTCATCGAATGACAACAACATCAAATCAATCGGAAAACATGAATCTCGAATCATAAAAGGACAATTCTTACACACTTTGTTAACCATAACACACCGGCCCATGGGGTTTGATACTCTAATCACAAACTCAGTAGACTCAACAAGGAAAATCTTACTGAATACTAAAGTCTCACACACATAAGATGTAACGCCCCAAAAATCTCAAACTTTCTTTTTTTCGATTTTCAAAAAAGGTGTACTTAATATTCCTAGTCAAGTGTTATTTCTGTGATAATAGGCCTTAGTTAAGTTTTGAGTTCGAACTTTAGGGTGAAGGAAATTATAGTTTAATAATTAAAAGAACCTTGATGGCAAGTAGTTTGGTTTTTAAATAAATGAATGAGGAATTGGACACAAGGAGCCTTGTGTTGGAGTGGCAAGTAGCATCACATGTGGGGATTAAAGGTGGTGTCACATACATGGCAAGGAGGTTTGGGGTTCAAATCCCTCTTTGCTCAAAATAAGGATTTATTTTTGGTTAATAAATTGCCATTAGTGGCATTGGATGTGAACTTTGAAGGGAGTGACCAGAGGAGAAATTTAAGGAAAGGATTAAAGAGTTACCAGGGAGAAAAGTTAGGACATGAGGGGTGTAGAGAAGTGGAGCTGAATTGGGAATTTGGGGATAGGTAAATTCGGCGATAGTATATATAGGTGCCGATTTTGGGGATTCTAGGCTAATGCCGAATTCTCCCTTTCTATTTTACCTAAAACAGTTTTCTCTCCAAATATCTAAAAGCTGAAATCCCTTATTATTTCTCTTTTTTTGTGCCAATTTCTTCCTTTCCTTTCTCATCAAACTCTTTTCTTTCTTGCTCCTATTTCCTTTATCTAAAGTCGAATATCTTTTGGCTAAAATCTTGTTGTGCCGCCACTTTTTCTTCAACGTTGGTCGATCGGTTCTTGTGTAAGTGCTTTACTTTCTTTTAGTTGGTCTTCCTAGTACCGATTTCTTCTCTCCCTCACTCTTTCTAAATCAGTTTTGGTAGGGGATTAATATTGAATCTCGAATTTCAGATCTCGGTCGAATTGCTCCTTAGGCATTTTAGGGTTTTGTGTAAGTTTTCCTCTTTTATTGGTTATGGTTGGCCGAATGGTCATGGATGATTTAAGAGTGACTTAAGATAATTGTGAGCCACTTTTTGTTTAGTTCTTAATGATTAATATTGATGTAAATTTAATAAATACTCGTGATTAGTGATCAAGGAAGGGTTGTTAAGGCTTGTCATTCAAGGTAAGGTAAAGATGAGATTTTAATTTTGGTGATCGTATTTGATAAGTGTTTGATTAATCGTTGAGTGACATCATTTGTAGGTTCATGGCTAAGGAGATCACGGCACGTCTTCGTACCAGGTGTGTACATTCACTGCACACACACACTAGACTAGCAAATCCTGAAATGTCGAAAAGTCGAAATGCCAAAAAGCTAGAAGTTTGGCTATAGTAGTCTTGTGAGTGCATGAACACTCGTAAGGGGCAAAACCGCTAGGTTATCAGAGGCCCCATGAGCAATTCCATGGACTTGGGCTGTGTATTGGCCAATCGGGCCAGAATGGGCAAAATGGGTCGATGGGCTGTAGGGCACATAATAGGCAAAATTGGCAATTTGATATTATGTGATGAAAAATCATATGATTGCATGACTATGAATGTGATTGGGCCTGATGGGCCATATGAATGTGATTGGGGCCCATGGGCCATATGAATGAGATTAGGCTTAAATGGGCCAAATGAATAAGTGTGGATCTGTTAGTGGTTAATAAGGGGTTGTGAACCTAGTTTTTGGTAACTACTCAATCAGACATAAAACTTAAATAATTAATTAATTACGACCATGGACGAGTCATAAGGTTAAGGTGTGGCAATGGGTATATGCATGTCTAGGATTGAATCTAGAGAGAGCTTGGTATTTAAGCGGTCTTAATGACTCACCTCCTCTTCTCTGGAATCCTACTTGGTGCATAGCATCTATTCACATTAGCCAACGAGAACTTGTTAACAGGCCAAGGTAAGTAATAAACCCATAATAAAGAGAAATTACCAAAATCTCCCTAAGGGAAAAATGACTAAAATACCTCTACGTGTGGAATGTAAGATTTATGGATGTTACTGCAATCATAGGACAGTCTGATTAGGTTGCATATGGGTTGGGATTTATGGAACGAAGGAAGAATATGAGGATCGTATGGTTGTTTGACGACCGTGGATCCACCGGTGGCTTTTTAAGCTCAATATATGAGTAGCAGCTTGCTGCAACGTTAGGTAGTACCTCAACTGGGCTACCATTGGAGTGTATTGGATGGGTGGGTCGATATTTATATCCCCACATGGTGTGTATCGGGGGATGGAGATGGTGTGTAGCGGTTGGATGGGTGGGATTCGTGCATATTTGATTTTACATCTGTTTTGATATTGAATTAGGCTCAGGCCCAATAAGACTAGCTATTGCATGCTTTACTATTTGCCAAGGGTTGTACACAATGAGTTTTTGAAAACTCACCCCCCATCTGTTATTTTTCTTAGGTGATCCTCAGTAGGTGGGTCGATGGTTGGAGGGACTCCGAGGTGGCCAGCTAGCAAGACGACTTGGACCTGTTTTCTTAAGCTTATAATTTCTAGTATTTTAAGTTATTTTAGTCCGGATTGTAATAAGGCCTATTCGCTAGATATTATTTCATTGTCATTACTACGCTTTGAAACTAAATACAAACAGAATGTTATTTAATTTTTTCTTTCGAATGGTTTTCAATGAAAACAAGGTTTTCGATAAAACACTTCAATGTGAAACGCTAGATCAGGCCATAACGTCTAGGCCGAGTTTGGGGTGTTACATAAGAATGAGTCGAACCAATATCAATCAATGCAATTACACTAGTATCGTAGAGAGTGAATGTACCAATAGTAACATCTGAGGATGAAGCCTCCTCACGTGCGCGAATAGCATAGGCTCTGGAAGGTGCACGAGCCTCAAATCTAACGGCCGTATCATTAGTCCCTCTCTGACTATTACTCACATTACACGTATTTCTGGGTGGTCTACCTCAAGCTGTAGTATTAACTGATCTCGTATTCTGTACCGAATTTTCTTTAGCTAACTATGGGTATTCACGAATATAATGATCCATCGATCCACATCTAAAACGGGCCCGATCATACAATCTGCGATTGCCAGGATGTCGTTTACCATAATGTTTACACTCAGGTTGATTTGATCTGACATTACCCACACTAGCTATTGAGGTCGCTTTCGAGTTCACAGGTGGTCTATCCTGATCCCGTCGTCAATAACCTGAAGTAGCCTTAGAAATGCTAAAATCACCTCAGAACTTTTTCGATTCCAACTGAAATGATTTATTCGATGATCTCTTACCTACATCTCTAGCTTCACATTCAGCTTTTCTTTTCTCTTTTCTGCGCTCTTCAGCTTTGCAAGCTCGCTCAACCAGTACTACAAATTCTTTTATCTCAAGTATGCCGACTAACAGTTTAATGTCTTCATTCAGTCCATCTTCAAATATTTTACACATTGTAGCTTCAGTCGAAACACACTCTTGAACATACCGACTAAGTCTTAGAATTTCCACTCATACTTTGTCACGATCATCCGACCCCGTTTCAGGTCCAGAAATTCTTTACATTTCTGGTCGATAAATCTCTGGCTGATATATTTCTTATGAAACTCAATCTGAAAGAATTCCCAGGTCACCCGCTCTTTCGAAACCACCAATACCAGTGTATTCCACCAGTGATATGCAGTGTCTCGAAGTAAAGATATGGCATATTTTAAACATTCATCCGAAGTACAAGACAGTTCATCGAACATACGGATAGTATTATCAAGCCAGAGTTTAGGTCGCTCAGCATCATCATCATCAGTAGCTTTGAACTCTTGAGCCCCATGTTTTCTAATTTTATCAACAGGTGGCTTAAGCAATCTCAACGGATCACTCACTTGAGGTATAATAGGTATCGAAGATGGATTAGTCGGGGTGGAGGTTGTTGCGCAGTCGAATAAGTCCAGATATATTGAGTAAACCAGTCATTCATCATTTGGTAAAAGGCTTGTTTAGCCTCTCTCTCTTGGTTACTCGAAGTCGATCGAGAATCAACCGGCGCTATCCCTTGCACAGGAGCAGTCGCTACACTCTCGACATCATCAGCTACAACTCTGTTGGGATCCATTTGCTATATGAAAACACAATTTCAAATGTCAAAAGTCATCACACTATCACAGTATATAATATGGCATGTATAGCTAGACTCACACGTGTTACGTTAATCCTAGAATGGACTAAATCATAGCTCTGATACCAATCAAATGTAACATCCCTAACCCGTATTCATCGTCGAATTAGGGCTATAAGGCATTACCGATCATATTACAACTCATACAAATATGCATTATAATTTAAAATTCTAAATTTTAATCACATCTATGCTCATAATTTAAATCAAATCTCAAATCTTAAAATCATACCATTTACAACATAGCGTAATTAAAAACATAATCCAACATTTATCAAAACAAATTATACATATACAGAACATATAACAAATTAACAACTTCATTAATTGAATAACACAAACCTATTTTTATATAAGTCATGTGCATGTACAAATTATACATCAATTGAAGCAAATTTCATTAATAACCTTTTCATTCATTTATGCGGCATCAATACATTAGTCTATATGAAATTCACATGTTTTGCATATTAACACAAATTAAAACATGCATTCGGTTATATATATAACCCACTTCATTACCTTATCATTTCGGCTAACACAACTCATTTGTACATAATCATAAACTTACAAATAACTAACAAAACTATATAGCTATACACATATACATGCGCACCATAATATAAACGCATATATATATATAAAAAGACATATAAGAGCTCAACTATTATATCATGACTGAATACCAAAACACACATATCCTTTATCATTTATCCAATCTCCTTATATAAATCTAAGTCCCAATATGTTTGACTTACCATAACAAATAGATCAAGTATCATACATAACATTAATATAGACCATAAGTGAACACCAAATCTACCCCATGCATATATCTTGATCTTTACCCAACTCATGCATGATTTAACTTAGCTCATTAACAACCTTTATATACTGTATGACCAAAACACATAACAAACTTCACAAACATCATACATCTTGGATACACTCTCAATATAAGCTCAAACAAAAACCAAATATACATCATAACCAATTCATTCTTACCACATCCAAATTTATCAACCAATCTCAATACATATCACAATTTCTAATCATTCATGGCACATAGCATAATAACCAAAATAGACTTAAACCATATTTAAACCAAAACCTAACTCAAGCATAGAAGTTAAGCCATTTTTGCATGGCTCAAATTTTACATAAACCAAAATACAATATTTCAAGAATATAATTCAGCTTATACATGCCATAGTTTTGTAAGTTCACTTATAAAATACCGAAGACTGTCGATAGTGTGATAGGCTTTACTGACGATCCCCGAGCTTGTAACTAGATCCAAAATCTATAAAACAAAGAAAAACATACACACACAGAGTAAGCTGTTATAGCTTAGTAAGTCATAAGCAAATAAACAATCCAATAATATAATCAACTCAATTAAACTAAACCAAATTATAATATCATTATCACATTTAGTCTCAAAATTACAATTCTGTAAATAATATATACCTTCATACATAAATATTACCTTGCCCGAATGCTCATATAATTAATTTAACAAATTATCATTTAACTTTCAAAGCCAAAATGTCATTAAATAACCAAGTACACATAAACTCATATATATAAGCTCATGTATCATATTATAACTTCATATATATATACTACTTATGTGGCCGAATATACATGGTCATATAAAACACGTATTCAAGAATCAATTCCATAATTTTCATATCATTTATTCACAAATTCGAATACACTTAGCATGTTCACATACATTTTTTCTTTACTACATCCAAGACTTACAACAAATATTAAGTATCTCACTTACCTTATTTCAAATAAGAAATAAACTAATTCATACCTAATCATTTTAGCTTAATTTACACATTCGATCACACTTATCGTTGCCCGATGAACCATTCAGAATTGGATAGGACACTCAGATAATCACACATATTGTATAATGCCAATGTCCCAGACATGGTCTTACATGTAGTCACATATATCAATGCCACTATCCTAGACAAGGTCTTACTCGCATATATATATTGGAGTCACATATCGATGCCAACGTATAAACGTGGTCTTACTCACACACATATATCGATGCCTTGGTCTTACTTGCACATCAGATAATGAAATCCTATGTCATGATATATGTATTCTAGCAATTTCTAAGGTTCATACAAGGCTTTTGGACGTCGTAACTCGATTGAAACGAATTCATAAATATTTTTGCCAAGCTTATTCACATTCGGCTATTGCCTATATGCATTTACATATTTCAAATCAGCATATATAATTCACATTTAATAAAATTGAGTACGTCTATTTGCTTATAAACTTACCTTGGATGATGTAAAATGGAACGGGATGGCTAGTCGACAACTTTAATTTTCCCCCGATCCAAATCTGATTTTCTGTAACACCCCGAATTTGGGCCTAGAAGTATTGGGCCTTGAGTGCGGTCCGTAAGGAGGTTGTATATAGGTATTTAATAGTGCAATAAAATGACACAATTAAATGTCTGCTTTGGTGGTTAATGGCCCTGAGAAGTGTTAGAGAAATCTTGGGTTCAAACTTGGGCTTTAGCAAAAATTTTGGTATTAAGTGAAAAAAACCTGGATGCTTAGATGAGGGCCTTTTAAATTATTGTGGTAAATAAATGACACAAGAAAGCTTGTAGTCTAGTGGTTGTGGCATCATTAAGGTTGTATGGGAGCCTGGGTTCAAGCCTTGGCTCTTGCAATTTATTTTGGATTTTTTTAGGGGAACCTGGAGACCTTATAATTAATTGGGGATAAAATATAACACAAAAAAGCCTTGTGGCTTAGTGGCAAGTAGCGTGTGGAGCATCTGAGGGGAGGCATGGGTTCGAATCCCATGGCAAGCAAGGAGCATTTATTTTGCTAACAGGGGGCGACAAGAGTTGGTGTTGAATTTAAACTCTGATGTTGGAAGGATCCCACATCGGGAAGCTAACATAAGAGAGGATGTGAAGCTGGCTTTAAATAGAGAGAACCATGAGAAGAGTAGAGGTACCTTTCTTGGCTGATCCCTTTCGCTGTATGGCGTGTTCGTTTGGGTTGGGCGTCGGCTAAGAGTGCTCGGAGCGTGGATTAACTCCAATCTCCTATCAGGTGTGTATTTCTTACTACTCTAGCTGTAGGATGGCTACTTCGGGCCGCGATGGGCCGAAAGGGGTCATGTAGGCCTAATGGGCCTACGGGCCCAATTGGATAAGTTGTTTGATTGTGTAGTAAATATTGGGCTAGGCTAGGTGAATCTAATATTTGTGGCTAGATTTGGGCTAAAAGGGTCACACAAGCGTGTGGGCCCATTTGGGTCGAGAATGGGCTTTAGGGCCATTAGTATTGTTATCCATGTTTAGAATACTTTAGTTTACCAATTATTGAAATACCCTCGACTTGTAAAATTACCAAAGTACCCCCGATTTACATAATTACCATTTTACCTCGATTTACAGAATTACCATTTTACCCTCAATTTATAGAATTACTATTTTACCCTTGATTTACAGAATTATTGTTTTACCCTCGATTTACAAAATTACTAAAATACCCTTGGTTTACAAAATTACCAAAATACCTTCGATCAGTAAAATTACCAAAATACCCTGGTCTGTAAAATTGCTAAAATACCCTTGGTTTGTAAAATTACCAAAATACCCCTAGTTTGTAAAATTACCAAAATACCATTAGTTTGTGAAATTACTGAAATACCCTCAATTTGTAAAATTACCAAAATACCCCTGATTTACAAAATTACAGAAATACCCTTGACTTTCTAAAAATTATAGAAGCACCATTGGTTTACAAAATTACTAAAATACCCTTGGTTTGTAGATTTACCAAAACACCCTTGTACGGTGAAATGACTAAAATACCCTATTAGGTAAAAAGACCGTAAAGCCCCTGTAGGGTAAAGTGACCGTAATACCTCTGTATGGTAAAATGACGAATATACCCTTATGTTCCGTATGACTGATGTGCTTAGGATTTACATATATTGATATTGGATTAGTTAAGTTTGAGTGACAGGTGGTGGTTATCGTAGGCGATTGATTTTGGAAACGTTTCAACATCAACCCGTAATAGGTGTGTACTAACCCTCGTAATAGCTTAGATTAATATTTGCTGAGAAGCCGAAATGCTAAAATACCAGTATTTCGGGAACTTGTAATGTTGCGTTTGGGTATAGATGCGATAAATACGATAAGATCGGTGTTTGGATCGATGGAACATGTAAGAACTCAATTTTGTGCACGATGGTAAGTTGGGCCTCAATGGGCTGGAATCGGGCCCAATGGGCTTCGGGCCCATTTGGGTAAAACTGATAGAAAATGAAATCTAGAAAATTTGCATGTTAACACGGTTATTACTGTTGTAAAATTTGGATTATGTTGGCTTAATAGGCTAAATCGGCATTCGTAGGGCCCATTAGAGGTTTTGGGCCCAAAAGCCCGAGTTTGATAAAGTGGGTTAAAGATCATTGTTTAAACACTCAAAAATATTAATAATTGTTGATGAACATGGAAAACCCTGATATTTGGTAAAATTACGAAATTACCCTTATAATGTGAAAAATGACTGTTTTGCCCTTGTGGGCAAGTGACTGACTTGGACTGTGTGGTTGACGGATTTGATTGTGAATATATGTTGGTGATATGAATGACTTGACTGTGATTGTTTGATTCAAATATAGGCATGACATTATACATACATGACATGTTGCATGGGTTGGGTTTTATAAATGGAGGAAGTGCTAAAAGGGCTATGCCCCAGTTTACCGAAAAGGACTTTGCCCCAGTTTATCAAAAAGGCTTTGCCCCAGTTATTAAAAGAGGCTAGGCCTCCAGATATATGACAAAGCAGCTATGCTGCTAGTGGTGTGTTGGTTGGGTGGATTGAATCGTTCCCCACATGGTGTGTTGGTTGGTACGGGTGGAGAACAGCAGATGGCGGGTCGAGTAGTCTCCCCAAATGGGCTTGCATACATCCATTGACAATACATGTGATATTGAAATAGGCCTAAGGGCCATACTATTTACAGTAAAGGCTTCAGCCAAGTGATATGATTTATGAAAAGGCTTCGGCCCAGAGATATGATTTATGATAAGGCTTCGGCACAATGATATGATTTATGATAAGGCTTCGGCCCAGTGATATGATTTATGATAAGGCTTCGGCCCAGTGATATGATTTATGAAAAGACTTTGGCCCAGTAACCGTTAAACGAAAGGCTTCGGCCTAGTATATGTCAAGACTAAATAGGGCTTTGGCCCAGATTGTACTGACACTGTGTTTTCACTGTTTGTTTGTTATTGGGATTACACACTGAGTTTTCATAAACTCACCCCGTTTCTAACTGTGCAAGTAATCCCTAAGCTTAGATGGTTTGGAGCTACGAGGGACTCGGAGATGGCCACACTACTGTTTCTGGTTCTTTAAATTGCAATAAGTAGCCGATTTGTTTCTTTATAAGTTTTATCTTATTAATATTATTATTTGGTTTTGGGTTGTAATAAGGCCATTTTAATTATTTTTCTGGGATTATTTTATTTTATACCCTATATTTTTCTGATAACAATATGAGTTAGACCTAGGGCGCATTTCAAAAATGATAATTGTTTTCAAAATAAACGCAACGATACAATTAATCGGTTTATCAAAAATATCGACTTAAATGAATTGAAACTCATTTTTTTCAAAACTAACCTAGCACCAAAGTGTGGCAATGGTTGTGGGCATGTCTAGGATTGGATCCAATCAAGAGCTTGGTACTTAAGTAGCCTTCATGGCTCACCTCCTCTGTTTCGGATACCTACCTGGTGCACAGCTTCCATTCACTTTATTAACTTAACAAAGACTATCTTTTAAAACACTAAGAAGGACGCTAAAAGAGGCATTGGTCTTCTTAAAAACTTCAATGTGATATGTCGAATCTGGCCATAACGTCTGGGCCGGGTTTGGGGTGTTACATTTTCTCTTTTCTTGATCTAAATTAACATAAATTAAACTTATCTAATCAAATATTCAATCAAATTCATCCAAAAAACATAAATGGGAAAATTACCATTTTACCCCTAACATTTTACACTTTTTACAATTTAGTCCAAATTGCACAAAACACAAAACATGCAAAATTTGCACACACCATGCTTAGGCCGAATACTCCTAGCGTACATACAAGTCCATACATTTCATTTATTTCACATTTTAGTCCCTCAATTTATTATTTTTGCAATTTAGTCCTAATTACTCAAAATCATCAAAATTTTCAATACAAAATATGTTAACCCAAAACATATCTTTCATATTTCATCATCAAACAACAAAAATCTCAAGCTTTCAACAATGGCATAACTTAAAATATTCATCAAAATAAAAAATTCAAGCATGGATCTTGTAGATAACTTAGCAATGATCTCAAAAACGTAAAAATTATCAAAAATCGAGTAAAGATGAACCTTGAACCAAGCTTGGAAGGTGGCCGAACCTAGGTTTATTCTTCTTTTCTTCTTATTTTGTTATTTCGGCAAGAACATGAAAATATAAAACCATATTATAAATTTTTATGTTTTATTATACTTATATTATTAACCATTTTACATTTTTACCCTTTAATAATAAATAAACGTAACACATATTCTAAGGTCATTGTTGTACACACCATACTCCCATGGTCTAATTACCACTTAGGTACTTCAAATTAATAAGACAATAGAAATTTTCCCTTTATACAAATAACCATCAAATTTTCATTTTAAGCGATTTAGTCCTTTTATTTAATCAGACACTCACACGACGAAATTAAATCACGAAAATTTCACAAATATAAATTCACACATAATAAACACAGAAAATAATTTTAAAATATTTTTCTAACTCGGATTCATGGTTCTGAAACCACCATTCTGATTAGGGCTAAATTGGGCTATTACACAAGGACTAAAATTACTAGTAATTACCATCTTATTATTATTTAGCCGACAAATTGGGATGATATTTTTTTATCTAAATTTACTAAACTAATTTACTAAGAACTCAACAAAGAATGAATCAAAGAAATAATTGAATATTAACCAATGAGATAGACAATACCAAGTAAAGAATCCACCTAGACTTCACCTATTATTATGAATCTAAATTAAACAATTTATTCATTTGTTACTTGATCCGTAAAATTCCCTAAACCATGTTAATATCTTTTTCAAGAGTAAGAACAATTGACTCTATGTTGATTAATTGAAATCCCTTTCTAATTAAAACCCCTATTGTCGCATTAACTCGATTTATGGATTCTCTTATTAGATTTGACTCTAATCTGGTAGATTTATGTCATCCTATTTCTAGGATTGCATGCAACTCTACTCAATTATGCTAGATCTACTCTTAAATAAGGACTTTTTCTTTACTGAATTAAGTACATTAAACCTGAATTAAGATCTTGGAAATATTAAAACAAGAAATTAGCAAACGTAATTGAGAACAAGAATCAAGTATTTATCATGTAAATCAGAAATCAAATAATAACATTCATCATATGTTCCATCTTCCTTAGGTATCTAGGAAATTTAGTTCGTAATCCTGAATAGAAACATCTCAAAGTCAAAATTACCACAAGACATAAGAAACTCAATAAAACTTTGAAAGAAATTAAAAGGAAATCTTCGATCTTGATGGAGATTCGCTTCCGAGTTGATTCCAATGGTGTCCTTTGAGTGTTTTCTTCGATCTATTGTGATTGCCCCCTTATGTCTTCTTCTAATGGGTTTTATAGACTTTAAATGCTAGAAAACCCTAAAAATTAGGTTTTTTCATGTATTTGGGAAGTAGGATACGAAATCGACATGGGCTAGCACATGGGCGTGCCCAGCCCATGTGGCTCACACAGGTGTGTGCCCAGCCCGTGTGAAAATGCCTATGCCGTGTGGATCCTGAAAACTATTCTTTTTGTCCGATTTTGGCTTATTTTTCGCTCCTTTTGCTCCCAAATGTTCTCCTAAGTATAGAAACATGAATTTAAAAGATTAGGAGCATCAAATTCACTAATTTGCAAAATTAATCATCCAATAACACATTAAGAATGAGATTAAAATATGTTACTTTTTATAGCTTACCAAATATCCCCACACTTAAGCGTTTGCTTGTCCTCAAGCAAAATCCTTAACTCTCATTAAGATTAGTCTTTCTAAACTTATAATTCCCATAAATAATGTCTCAAAATAATTCACAAATAATTCACAAATAATCATTTTTGAACACAAATAATTCATAAATAATGTCCCATAAATAATTCACAAAGTTTTAAACAATCCAAGCTAACATTTTTGAACACAAAAACATAGGTCTCTCCCCTTATCTAAGTAAGTACCTTTAATTCGAAATCGACAAGAATCGACATCCTCACTAAAGATTCATTCAAATCACTCAAAGTGTTTAAGGTTCACGAATAAGCACTCAATAGTCAAACAAGAAAGGTTATTACGATAGGCTTTTACGATAGGCTTGCATGAAAATCAAATCTCCACCATTATAAAATGAGATGATACATAAATCAAAAGGTCTTTAGGAGGTTGTAATGGGGCTTACGTTAAGGGTTTGATAAAGGCCAGAAAAGTTGGTTATAATTGAGATCAAATTGATAAATTACCAAACTAGAAAAAATAAACAAATGCTGAATTAAAAACAAGTGTATAAATCAAGAACTATTCAAGAATAAAAACAAGCTTATTCTCAAAATATGAATTTAACTATTCAAGCTTAATCAACTTAGAACTAACTAATAATCAATATGTTTTTTTTTGCTTTTTTTATATTTAGAACAATCAGAAATAATTCAGTGAATCAAACAGAAGAGCATAGTTAAGCAACTAACCAAATCAAATCTTGACAAACAGGGAGTTAATAAAATGGGAAAAATTCTCAACGAACAAAAAATGAGTTATGGGTTAACATTAATGGTTAAATCAAGAAATGGTGTGTTAGACTCAGTGGAATTCATTAAGTGTTAGTCATGAAGGTAGGCTTTTTTATGGGATAAGTGGGTTAAAACCTATTTATCATCTCAGTATATCAGATAAAAGGTGTGGTCTCGACATGTATAATAGAAGTAAGTTCTAGAATAACAAATCAAATTACCATACGCATAACCAATAATAAAATGAGCAAGAAAAATGTATGCTCTAAAGGCTCAAAATCTCACAAAAAATCATGGATTTTTATGTCAAACTTGCAAATCTCAAACTTCAAGATAATACTACAATTTAGGGAAACAACCTAAAAATTTTTAATTTTTGAAAAATAACTTATCATGCTTGATTCTCTCATGTCGTAAAGTTTAAATCAACTAATACACAAATGTCTACAAATTAATCCAGAACACATCAACAAAAATCCCAAATCGATAAAAAATACTTAAATGCAAGACTTAATTCAGGAATTTTCTAATTATTATATAAATAACTTCCCCACACTTAAGATGTACATTTTCCTCAATGTACAAACAAATACAATCACAACATAAGCAGAATGTCATAAAAGAGGGAAAAATAGAAAATGCCCTGAATATTGGATGAAATTACCAAAATGGTGAAAAGCGGAATTGTAGACAAATCTAAATGTAATGCATGATTCCGAGCAAACAAATAAGAAAAAAAACACTAATAGTGAAGAAAATTAAAAGGTTACTAACTCGATTAGAAAAAACCATAAAATATAGAAATATAGTTCAAAAGATAAAAAATGAAATAAATATAAGAAAATAAAAATAAAGCAGCTAAAAACAAAATTCAAAATAAAAATAAAAATAAAATAAAAAATAAAGGAAATAAACTCAATGATACCGATAAAATTAAAGGTTATAGTAAGAATAATTGTAAAAAAAACAATATTAAAAATAATAGAAATATAATTAAATAGCAGAAATAAATTAAAATAAAATCAAAATCTAAGCATAAGAATAATAATAATAAAATAATAAGAAAACAGGTTAGTAAAATAATATAACAATAAATAACAATAAAGAAAGAAAGAATAAATAAAACAAAATAAAATAAAATAAAGAAAAGGGTAAAAGGGGAAGACAGTGTCGTGCATGGGTGCAGGCAGGGTTGTTCGACTACAGGGAGAAGGGAGAGGAGGTGGGTGATGGGCAAAAAGGGGAAAGGGCGATAGGGGTTGGCTTGTTTGGGGAAGAAGAAAAAGACAAATTGAGGAAAAAAATATAGGGTTTGGGCCATACGGCCGTGTCACAAGGTCGTGTGGGGCTTTTTCCGCCCGTGTGCAATTAAAAGATAAGCTCAGTTTTCACACGGCCTGGGACACGCCTGCGTGTCCAGTACGTGTGGGTCACATGGCCATGTCGCCAGGCCGTGTGACACACTATCGATTACCCCATTTTGCACAGGGCCTGGGCTACGCCCGTGTTCCCAGGCTGTATGGGTAAAAAAAAACAACAATTCTTTTTTATGATTTTAAGTTAGCATGCAGTGCAATTAAAAGAATTAGAAAAACTTAAACACTCAAGTTGCCTCCCGAGAAGCGCTTATTTAAAGTCTAAACTTGACTTACCTCGTATGTGCACTGTTACAGTGGTTGGCAAAGCTGATGCTCCTCTTTCTCATTAACAGTTCTATTACCAAAATAAGGTTTTAGTTGAGTATTGTTTACCTTGAACGTGTTAAATTCAGAATGAGTTACCTCAACTGTACCGTAGGGGAAAATGCTCAGTACCGTAAATGGATTTCATCCATTTGCATCAAGCTTCGAATTGGCTATTCATGGATCCGTGTTCCCAACCTTAAATTGGTTCATCATGTTCATACACTCATCATGGTGTCGCTCTAGCTCTTCTTGGTTTTTTTTAGTTTCTCCTTGACATGTGTCCGCCTTTCATCTAGTTTATCAATTTGTAACATTTGTTCATCGTAAATCATTCTATTTCTATTGTATTGACTGAAACATGGCTCTATTACATTTTTCAAGGGGTTTCCTGGAAAGAAGGTTGAGCCACATGGTCACTAACATTATCAGAAGATTTAAAAACATCTCGATCACTAGATGTTCTAACAGAATCACGAGCTTAAAGAGTAATTGAATCATCACCTACACGAAGTACTAACTCACCTGTACCAACATCAATTATAGTTCTAACAGTTGCTAAAAAAAGGCAACCTAAAATTAAAGGTACCTCACTGCTCTCATCCATGTCTAACACAACAAAATCAACGGGGAATATGAATTTTTCAATTTTATCAAGAACATCTTTAATAACACCTCTAGGATATCTAACAGTTCTATCCACTAATTGAATACTCATCCTAGTTTTTTTGGGTTTCCCAAGACCTAATTGCTTAAACATTTTATAGGGCATCACATTAATACTAGCCCCTAAATCAACCAAAGCATTATCAATATTCAAACTACTAATTAAATAAGGAATAGTAAAACTCCCTAGATATTTTAGTTTATTGGGTAGTTTATTTTGTAATATGGCTGAGCAAACTGCATTTAGCTCCATAGTTGACGAATGATCTAACTTCCTTTTGTTTGCCAAAAGCTCCTTTAAAAATTTGACGTAATTGGGCATTTGCGAAAGAGCTTCAGCAAATGGTAAGTGAATATGTAATTTTTTTAAGAGTTTAAGAAATTTACCAAATTGTTCGTTCTTGTGGTCTCTCTTTGTCACATTAGGATAGGGCACTCATGGTTTATATTCCTTAACAATCGATTTTTGCTCTTTCTGGCTTACCTCAACCTTATCGTTATGTACCACAATTTCTTGCCTTGGTTCTGGTTCAGATTCAACTAACACTTATTCATCTCTCAGAGTAATTGCATGAAGCTGCACCCTTATGTTAGTTTTGGTATTTCTAGGCAAACTAACTTATGTTCATTCTGAAATTAACTTAGCAAATCGACCTATTTGGTTCTCAAGCCCTTGAATCGACACTTCTTGATTTTTAAGTGCAGCCATAGTGTTTTGGAAGCGTGTTTCTGACACCGAGATAAACTTTGTCAATATCTCCTCAAGGTTTGGCTTTTTCTCTTGCTAGTAAGGTTATTGTTGGAAGCATGGAGGGGGTTGTCCTCTTTGATTTCCTTGACCACCCCAAGAGAAATTGGGTTGGTTCCTCCAACCTGCATTATAGTAATTACGATATGGGTTATTTTGAGGCCTAGAATTAGTACCCATAGAATCGATTTGTTTATTCTCTATGCTAGGAGTGAAGGGTAAACATTCTAGGTTAGGCATTCCACCTCCATTTGTTTTGCATTACATCAACGGATTTACCTGTATAGAAACATATAAACCATTAATTTTTTTATTTAATTGTTCTACCTGAATCGATAACAAGGTGACTGCATCTAAATTGAAAACACCAACTACTTTCATCGGCTTTGTCCTCATGACATGCCACTGATAATTATTCAGTACCATCTCTTCAATAAATTCATAAGCCGCTTCGAGTGTTTTATTATTCAGAGTTCCATTAGTTGCTGCATCGATTGTAACACCCCTTACCCATGTCCGACGCTGAAACAGGGTACGAGACATTACTGGACTTAAATATACATATTCATGTAAAAATCGAGACATAAAATCTCTTTTAATTTAAAACCTTTCAAACACATGTACGTCGTCCCTTATTTGGGTTTACGAAGCCCAAAACATTCATCAGAATTGATTCGGGACTAAATCGGGAACTTTGAGAAGTTTCAGGAGAAACTTTAGAAATTTTCCCATGAAACAGGGTCACACGCTCGTGTCCCTCACACGGTTGAGATACACGGCCTTGTCTTAGCCCGTGTGACCAACACTTAGGCTATTTTCCAAGCCTTCATGTTACCCATAATCTCTTACAACCTTATGCACATCAAAATCGCAAATCATGACATCATTTTAGTGATTAAACACTCTTTATTAAGATATATCATTAACATTAACAAGTCATCTTACAAGTAATGTAACTACTCATGCAATATCAAGTCTAGATTTCTTACTTCACATTCATAAGACTGGTCATTTTGATGACCATTTACACTATTATACTATGGTTACCAATTTATCCATCAAGCACTCATGTTCAATCACTATCACATTGTGTATATAACGTGTAATTTCTACATGGCTATGACCACCTAAATTGGTCATAGATCATACATCTAACACACATGTCATATTACTAACCACGCATGGCAAACAAACATAATCACATTATAAACATTAGGCATGACATGAATAGCTAGGCTTACAAGCCATAATCAATATGAGCCACATCTCATGGCCATATGCATATAACTCAATATAAGTCAACACATTTGGCCAAAGAAAAATAATGCATGTCAATCAACTAGATCCCTATACATGCCACTCACTTGAAAATTTCTAATCTATATACTTCATTTCTTTTCCAAAGGTAGTGACTTGATAGTGTGATGCTGCCTCCAACGATCTCCAACTCCGAGCTAACATGAAAAAAACTAAAGGAAAGGAAAGAAAAGGAGTAAGCTTTATAGCTTAGTAAGACGTATGAAAATAATAAGCAACTTATCAACTTGCTTCTCATGGTAACACAACCCTATTTGCATTTTTACTCATGTTCCAGTCAAGCTATTTTCTCGAGTCACAGTCACTAAATTATTTATATCTGGAGCTACGGAACTCCAAATTAAGTTCTACTAATTTTACCTGAAACTAAAATAACATATATTCTCACAAAAACATTTTTAGAATTTTTGGTTAAGCCAGTTAGTACAGTTTATTCCTTAAATTTACCCTTTTTTGTTGTCTAACAGTTCTCACCCCTCGTTACTAATAATTAATTATCTCATAATACGAGACTCGGATGGTGTTCCTGTCTATTTCTCTTGAAAATAGACTCATTAAGAATTCTAAGCATTTAAATTATAACTCATAAATATTTTTTACAATTTTCAATGATTTTCTCAAATCAGAACAGGGGATTTCGAAGTCATTCTGACTTTGTCTCACAACAATTTAAATATTTCATAATATGAAAGTCTTTTGCTTACACTATTTCTTATATGTGAAATTAGACTCATTAGGATTTAATTTCATATATTATTCAGCCTCTAACTTAGTTTCCACAATTTTTGATGGATTTTCAAAGTCGGACTATGGCTACTGTCCGAAACTATTTTAGTGTATATTAAGGATACTAAGTTTATCACACCATATTAATTCACTTTCACCACATTGGTAAGGTTACATATTCATACATCATAAATATAGACCTATAATCACAAGGTCATCACAAAATCATTCTCATAAGCATGAATTACCTATTTACATCTTCACTAAAGGTACATCATAAATTGAAATCATTTCTCATGAGCTTGGCATGCATACCTATGTTACTCAACATGCTCATTTTCATTTGTTACTAATTATATAACATGAATTGAATTCACATCTCATCAATTTCATGTAAGTACTTGTACCACTCACAATATGGTCATAACCTTTCTCATTTAGCTTAAACCATAACTCTCACCGTTGAAGCATTGGAAAGCTATCGGATATTCCCTAAGCCTCAAACATAGGGTATAATACCGATGCCATGTCCCAGACATGGTCTTACACTGGATCATCCATCAAGTCGATGCCATGTCCCAGATATGGTCTTACACTGACTATCAAAATCGAGGCCGATGACATGTCCCAAACATGGTCTTACACTGTAACATCCTGATTTTTGGGTTTTTCCGTGATTCCCGAGATTTTGGTAAATTTTTAAAATTTGGTATATGATTGTGAAATTCATAATTGGAGTGTGTAAATGGGCTTATGAAAGGCCCATGTGATGGCCAAAACCCGGTAGAATTTTTGAATTTTGGACTTAAGAAGTTAGGGGCTTTGGATAGGTGGTCTTATTAAAAATTGTGGGTAACATGTATCACAAAAGAACCTCTGGTAAAGTGGCTAAGTGATGCCACTAAGGTACTAAAGAGGTGGCGTGTAAGTGGTTGGGGGAAACCTGGGTTCGATTCCCTATGATGGCATATGTGGTGTTACTTTTATGCTTTGAGCGTGTAGGAGTTGTAGCCGAATGAAACTCTATGGGAGAGAGTTTGAATCAGTCAAACGCATGGATTAATGAGGGATAAGGAGAGAGATTTTATGGATTTGAGAGGGAGATAGAGTTAGCCGAATGAGGGGATTAGAGAGGGGATTTCGACAAAGGGGTATTAGGTAAGTATTTTTGGCATTACGGACTTAGGTTGTGCCGTTTTCTTCTTTAGGATTAGTCTTTTCTTTTTCTTTCTTCTTCTCTAGCCGAATCTACCACCCTTACATCCAGCATTCCTTCCTTTTCTTTTTCCAAAACCAGCCCACTACTCCCTTCCGTTCACCTACTACTTCTTTCCTTACCTCCACATCTGCCGAAAAGCCACAAAAAGCTGAACCTATGAAGCTTGGTGGTGTCGATTCTTTATTGACTAGCAACCTTCTTCTTCCCTTCATGTTTTGGTGGCCAATCCCTTTATCTTCTAAGTTTTAAACGGTTCAAGGAGGGAGACTGTGGTAAGTATTCGTACTCTAAACCGATTCAGTAGTAACTGTTGACAAAAGTCGAAACCCCTATAGTTTAGGGAGGTGGCCGATTAGAGATATAAACCTTATTGGGCTTTTTCTTTTGAATTTTTATGGTTTGTATAGCAGAGTAGATACGTTGGAGGAGCAGCAAGGCGTGAGGTGTCGATTTGGATAGGCTTGGATCATATCGTTAGACCTTGTGAAGGTAAGTGAACTATGGCCATTAGGGGTCTTTGGCCGAATGTGGTAAAGTAGATTTTGGGTTTGATAAGTATGTTTTGTACACTAAAAATGGAGGTGTATAATTGTAGGTTGCCGTGGGAGATCTCGTCAAGGAATCTCGCAAATCAGGTGTGTAACAAACCCTCTTTTGTAGCTTAAATCGATATATGCCGAAAAGCTGAAATGCCAAAATTCTGGCATTTCGAGGACTCGTGAGCACGCGAATGCTCATAGGTTAGTTAGTTTCGCTAAGTTCGATTATCAGGATCGTTGGAACAGGTAAGGGCACGATTTTGTGCACGATTGTAAGTTGGGCCTCGAGGGGCTGAAATGGGCCCAATGGGCTTCCGGGCATTTGGGTAAATTTGGTAGAAAATGGAATCCTATAAAATTGCACGTTAAGATTGTTAATACCATTTGGAATATAGGCTAAATGGGCCTAGGTGACTAAATCGACATTCGTAGGGCCCATTAGGGATTTTGGGCCCAAAAGTCCGAATTTGATAAAGTGCGTTAAAATCATTGTTTAAACACTTGAAGTTATTGGTAATGGTTAATGAACATGGAAACCTTGATATTTTGGTAAAATTATGAAATTACCCTTATAATATGAAAAATGACTATTTTGCCCCTAGGTAAAAATGACCATTATACCCCTAGGGTTTAATTATGAGTTTGATGCATGAGACTTTGATATACATGATTGGACATGATATGCACATGATATGTATGATATGTACATGATGTATTCATTTATGCATGGGTTGGGTTTTATATAGATGGAGGAAGTGCAAAAGGGCTTTTGCCCCAGTTTACCGAAAAGGGCTTTGCCCCAGTTTATCAAAAAGGGCTTTGCCCTAGTTACGAAAAATGGCTAGGTCTCCAGTTATATGATAAAGCAGCTATGCTGCCAGTGGAGATTTTGGTTGGGTGGGTTGAGTTATTCCGCACATGGAGAGCTTGGTTGGTACGGGTGGAGAGTAGCGGTTGGTGGGTTGAGTAGTCTCCCCAAATGGGCTTGCATACATCCAATAATAATGCATGTGGTATTTATTTTGGCCTATGGGCCATACCGTTTACAGTAAAGGCTTTGGCCCAGTGATATGATAATGCAAAGGCTTTGGCCTAGTGACATGAATAATGCAAAGGCTTCGGCCCAGTATATGTTGAGATTGAAATTGGGCTTAGGCCCAGCGGGTTGATATTGTTTTGGGCTCTGAAAGGGGCTTGTTGCACACTAAGTTTCCAAACTCACCCCCTTCCTAACCTTGCAGGTGAGCCTTGATTTGGGGACTTGGAGTCGGAGGGGATTCAGAGTGGCCACGGTGATCGCTTTTGGGCTTGAAATAAGTGACTGGTTTTCTTTAGTTTATCTTATTTACTACTTATTTTTGGGTTGTAATAAGGCCATTTTAACTTTGTTTTCTTCTCTTTTCTGGGATTATTTTATTTTTAATAACTTTAAACTGGTTGATAATAATTTCAATGGGCTAGACTTAGGGCGCGTTTTCAAAACGATACTTGTTTTCAAAATAACACAACGTCACGATTATTCGATTTATCAAAGATATCCACTAAAAGAAATTTCAACTCGTTATAACCAAGTGTGGAAATGGTTGTGGGCATGTCTAGGATTGGATCCAACCGAAGAGCTTGGTACTTAAGCAGCCTTCATGGCTCACCTCCTCTGTTATGGATACCTACCTGGTGCCCAGCTTCCATTCACTTTGTTAACTTAACAAAAGTCGATTTTAAAAACACTAAAACGAAACATCGATTTTTAACTTTAATGTGGCACATTGGATTTGGCCATAACGTCTGGGTCGGGTATGGGGTGTAACATACACTAGCTCTCACATATCTGTTGTAACACCACAAACCCGGCCCAAACGTTATGGCCGAATCTGATGTGCCACATTGAAGTTAAAAACCCATGTTTCATTTTAGTGCTTTAAAAATCGACTTTTGTTAAGCTAACAAAGTGAATGGGAGCTGGGCACCACGTAGGAATCCGTAACAGAGGAGGTGAGCCATGAAGCCTGCTTAAGTACCAAGCTCTTCTAATGGATCCAATCCTAGACATGCCCACAACCATTGCCACACTTGGTTAAATCGAGTTGTAATTTATTTAAGTTGAAATCTTTAATAAATCGGATAATCGTGGCGTGGTGTTATTTTGAAAACAATTATCATTTTGAAAACATGTCCTAAGTCTAGTCCATTTATTAACAAACAGATTAAAGTTATTAAAAATAAAAAAATCCCAGAAAAATAATTAAAATGGCCTTATTACAACCCAAAACCAAACAATAATATTAATAAGATAAAACTTATAAAGAAATAAATCGGCTACGTATTATAATTAAAAGAAACAGAAACAGTAGTGTGGCCATCTCCGAGTCCCTCGCAGCTCCAAACCATCTAAGCTTAGGGATTACCTGCACAGTTAGAAATGGGGTGAGTTTACGAAAACTCAGTGTGTAATCCCAATAACAAACAAACAGTGAAAACACAGTATCAGTACAATCTGGGCCAAAGCCCTATTTAGTCTTGATATATACTGGGCCGAAGCCTTTCGTTTAACGGTTACTGGGCCGAAGCCTTTTCATAAATCATATCACTGGGCCAAAGCCTTTACTGTAAACGGTATGGCCCATAGGCCCATTTCAATATCACATGTAATGTCAATGGATATATGCAAGCCCATTTCAATATCATATGAAATACCAATGAATGTATGCAAAACCATTTGGGGAGACTACTAGACCCACCATCCGCTACTCTCCACCCGTACCAACCAACACACCATGTGGGGAATGATTCAACCCACCCAACCAACACACCACTCGCAGCATAGATGCTTTATCATATATCTGGAGGCCTAGCCTCTTTTAATAACTGGGGCAAAGCCCTTTTCGGTAAACTGGGGCAAAGCCCTTTTCAATAAACTGAGGCATAAGCCCTTTTCGGTAAACTGAGGCATAAGCCCTTTTCAATAAACTGGGGCATAAGCCCTTTTGCACTTCCTCCATCCATATAAAAACCCAACCCAATGCACCATGTCATGTATGCAGAATGCCATGCTCATATTTGAATTAAGCAATCACAGTCAAGTCATTCATATCACCAACATATATTCACAATCAAATCTGTCAACCACACAGTCCAAGTCAGTCACTTGCCCACAAGGGCAAAACAGTCATTTTTAACATTATAAGGGTATTTTCATAATTTTACCAAATATCAAGGTTTCCATGTTCATTACAATTATCAATATTTCCAAGTGTTTAAACAATGATCTTTAACCCACTTTATCAAATTCGGGCTTTTGGGCCCAAAACCCCTAATGGGCCCTACGAATGTTGATTTAGCCTACTTAACCCAAATTTTACAACAATACTAACCGTGTTAACGTGCAACTTTTCCAAATTCCATTTTCTGTCAATTCTAGCCAAATGGGTTCGATAGCCCATTGGGCCCAATTTTAGCCCATTGAGGCCCAACTTACCATCGTGCACAGAATTGAGTTCCTACCTGTTCCATCGATCCAAACACTGATCTTATCGTATTTATCGCATCTATACCCAAACGCAACATTACAAGTTCCCGAAATACCGGTATTTTAGCATTTTGGCTTCTCAGCAAATATTAATCTAAGCTATTACGAGGGTTAGTACACACCTGTTATGGGTTGAAGTTGAAACGTTTCCAAAATCAATCGCCTACGATAAGCACCACCTGTCACTCAAACTTAACTAATCCAATATCAATATCTGTAAATCCTAAGCACATCAGTCATACGGAACATAAGGGCATATTCGTCATTTTACCATACAGGGGTATTACGGTCACTTTATCCTACAGGGGCTTTACGGTCACTTTACCCTACAGGGGCTTTACGGTCTTTTTACCTAATAGGGGTATTTTAGTCATTTCATCCTACAAGGGTGTTTTGGTAAATCTACAAACCAAGGGTATTTCAATAATTTTGTAAACCAATGGTGTTTCTATAATTTTCAGAAAGTTAATGGTATTTCTATAACTTTGTAAATTAGGGGTATTTTGGTAATTTTACAAATTGAGGGTATTTCGGTAATTTCACAAACCAGTGGTATTTTGGTAATTTTACAAACTAGGGGTATTTTGGTAATTTTACAAACCAATGGTATTTTAGTAATTTTGTAAATCGAGGGTAAAACAGTAATTTTGTAAATCAAGTGTAAAACAGTAATTCTATAAATCGAGGGTAAAACGGTAATTCTATAAATCGAGGGTAAAACGATAATTCTGTAAGTCGAGGGTAAAACGGTAATTCTGTAAATCAGGGGTAAAACGATAATTATGTAAATCGGGGGTAAAACGATAATTCTATAAATCGGGGGTACTTTGGTAATTTTACAAGTTGAAGGTATTTTAGTAATTTTACAAATCGAGGGTATTTCAGTATTTTTACAAACTATGGGTATTTCGGTAATTTTAGTAAACTAAAGTATTCTAAACAGGGATAACAATACGAATGGGCCTAAAGCCTATTCTCGGCCCAAATGGGCCCACACGCTCGTGTGGCCCTTTTAGCCCAAATCTAGCCACAAATATGAGATTCACCTAGCCTAGTCCAATATTTACTACACAATCAAACAACTTATTCAATTGGGCCCGTAGGCCCATTGGGCCCACATGATCCCTTTCGGCCCATCGTGGCCCGAAGTAGCCATCCTACAGCTAGAGTAGCGAGAAAATACACATCTGATAGCAGATTGGAGTTAATCCACGCTCCGAGCACTCTTAGTCGACGCCCAACCCAAACAAGCACGCCATACAGCAAAAGGGATCAGCCAAGAAAGATACCTTTATTCTCCTCATGGTTCCCTCTATTTAAAGCCAGCTTTGTATCCACTCTTATGTTAGCTTCCCGATGTGGGATCCCTCCAACATCAGAGTTTAAATTCAACACCAACTCTTGCCGCCCCCTGTTAGCAAAATAAATGCTCCTTGCTTGCCGTGGGATTCAAACCCATGCCTCCCCTCAAATGCTCCACACGCTTCTTGCCACTAAGCCACAAGGCTTTTTGTGTCATATTTTATCCCCAATTAATCATAAGGTCTAAAGGCCAAAGTCCAGGTTCCCTTAAAAAAAACAAAATAAATTGCAAGAGCCAAGACTTGAACCCAGGCTCCCATACAACCTTAATGACGCCACAACCACTAGACTACATGCTTCCTTGTGTCATTTATTTACCACAATAATTTAAAAGGCCCTCATCCAAGCATCCAGGTTTTTTTTACTTAATACCAAAATTTTTGCTAAAGCTTATGTTTGAACCCAAGATTTCTCCAACACTTCTCAAAGCCATTAACCACTAAAGCAAACATTTAATTGTTTCATTTCATTGCAAAATTAAATACCTATATACAACCTCCTTACGGACCCCCACTCAAGGCCTAATATTTCTAGGCCCAAATTCGGGGTGTTACAATTCTACCCCCTTAAAGAAATTTTGTCCTCGAAAATTTCCACACTTAGACTACACCACCACATTTCCGCTGCGCACTCTGATACTAATAATACTAACATACACCCAAAACATTTATCCATCGGAGCGGATAGATTTCACATGCAAACAATTTCTACATTTCCAGAACGCACACCAAATAAATACTAAATCTAAATTCAAGCGTTACAGCTTACTCTAACTAGAGAGTTCCAAAATTGTGCTACTATCTATAGTAGTTTCTCAATATAGCATTTCAATCTATAACAGTAAACAGAGTTAGAGAACTTATAGATTTGGTGCTGGAGACTCGGTGTTCCACACTTCCAGTAACATCTTTTCAGAAACAAGTCAAGTTTCGTTGAGAGATTTCAAAACAAAATTTTAGAAAAACCATTTTCAAACCCCAATTTCGGAAAAAAAAAAACAACAATAATTTTTTGCTACCCATACCACAGCCGAGTTTTGCAACCTAGCTCTGATACCATTAAATGTAACACCCAAAACCCGGTCCAGACGTTATGGCCGAATCTGATGTGCCACATTAAAGTTAAAAACCCATGTTTCATTTTAGTGCTTTAAAAACCGACTTTTGTTAAGCTAACAAAGTGATTGGGAGCTGGGCACCACGTAGGAATCCGTAACAGAGGAGGTGAGCCATGAAGCCTACTTAAGTACCAAGCTCTTCTAATGGATCCAATTCTAGACATGCCCACAACCATTGCTACACTTGGTTAAATCAAGTTGTAATTTATTTAAGTTGAAATCTTTGATAAATCGGATAATCGTGGTGTGGTGTTATTTTGAAAACAATTATCATTTTGAAAACACGTCCTAAGTCTAGCCCATTTATTAACAAACAGATTAAAGTTATTAAAAATAAAATAATCCCAGAAAAATAATTAAAATGGCCTTATTACAACCCAAAACCAAACAATAATATTAATAAGATAAAACTTATAAAGAAATAAATCGGCTACTTATTGCAATTAAAAGAAACAGAAACAGTAGTGTGGCCATCTCCGAGTCCCTCGCAGCTCTAAACCATCTAAGCTTAGGGATTACCTGCACAGTTAGAAACAGGGTGAGTTTACGGAAACTCAGTGTGCAATCCCAATAACAAACAAACAGTGAAAACACAGTATCAGTACAATCTGGGCCAAAGCCCTATTTAGTCTTGACATATACTGGGCCGAAGCCTTTCGTTTAATGGTTACTAGGCCGAAGCCTTTTCATAAATCATATCATTGGGCCAAAGCCTTTTCATAAATCATTTCACTGGGCCGAAGCCTTTACTGTAAACGGTATGGCCCATAAGCCCATTTCAATATCACATGTAATGTCAATGGATGTATGCAAGCCTATTTCAATATCATATGAAATACCAATGAATGTATCCAAGCCCATATGGGGAGACTACTCGACCCACCATCAGCTACTCTCCACCCGTACCAACCAACACACCATGTGGGGAATGATTCAAACCACCCAACCAACACACCACTAGCAGAATAGATGCTTTATCATATATCTGGAGGCCTAGCCTCTTTTAATAACTAGGGCAAAGCCCTTTTCGGTAAACTGGGGCAAAGCCCTTTTCAATAAACTGAGGCATAAGCCCTTTTCGGTAAACTGGGGCATAAGCCCTTTTCAATAAACTGGGGCATAAGCCCTTTTGCACTTCCTCCATCCATATAAAAACCCAACCCAATGCACCATGTCATGTATGCAGAATGCCATGCTCATATTTGAATTAAACAATCACAGTCAAGTCATTCATATCACCAACATATATTCACAATCAAATCTGTCAACCACACAGTCCAAGTCAGTCACTTGCCCACAAGGGCAAAACAGTTATTTTTAACATTATAAGGGTATTTTCATAATTTTACCAAATATCAGGGTTTCCATGTTCATTACAATTATCAATATTTCCAAGTGTTTAAACAATGATCTTTAACCCACTTTATCAAATTCGGGCTTTTGGGCCCAAAACCCCTAATGGGCCCTACGAATGTTGATTTAGCCTACTTAACCCAAATTTTACAACAATACTAAACGTGTTAACGTGCAACTTTTCCAAATTCCATTTTCTATCAATTCTACCCTAATGTGTCCGAAAGCCCATTGGGCCCAATTTTAGCCCATTGAGGCCCAACATACAATCGTGCACAAAATTGAGTTCTTACCTGTTCCATCGATCCAAACACCGATCTTATCGTATTTATTGCATCTATACCCAAACACAACATTACAAGTTCCCAAGATACCGGTATTTTAGCATTTCGGCTTTTCAGCAAATATTAATCTAAGCTATTATGAGGGTTAGTACACACCTGTTACGGGTTGAAGTTGAAACGTTTCCAAAATCAATCGCCTACGATAACCACCGCCTGTCACTCAAACTTAACTAATCCAATATCAATATATGTAAATCCTAAGCACATCAGTCATACGGAACATAAGGGCATATTCGTCATTTTACCATACAGGGGTATTACGGTCACTTTACCCTACAGGGGCTTTACGGCCACTTTACCCTACAGGGGCTTTACGGTCTTTTTACCTAATAGGGGTATTTTAGTCATTTCATCCTACAAGGGTGTTTTGGTAAATCTACAAACCAAGGGTATTTCAATAATTTTGTAAACCAATGGTATTTCTATAATTTTCAGAAAGTTAAGGGTATTTCTGTAACTTTGTAAATCAGGGGTATTTTGGTAATTTTACAAATTGAGGGTATTTCGGTAATTTCACAAACCAGTGGTATTTTGGTAATTTTACAAACTAGGGGTATTTTGGTAATTTTACAAACCAAGGGTATTTTAGTAATTTTGTAAATCGAGGGTAAAAAATAGTAATTCTGTAAATCAAGGGTAAAACAGTAATTTTATAAATCGAGGGTAAAACAGTAATTCTATAAATCGAGGTTAAACGATAATTCTGTAAGTCGAGGGTAAAACGGTAATTATGTAAATCGAGGGTAAAATGATAATTATGTAAATCGGGGGTAAAACGGTAATTCTATAAATCGAGGGTACTTTGGTAATTTTACAAGTCGAAGGTATTTCAGTAATTTTACAAATCGAGGGTATTTTAGTATTTTTACAAACTAAGGGTATTTCGGTAATTTTAGTAAACTAAAGTATTCTAAACAGGGATAACAATACGAATGGGCCTAAAGCCTATTCTCGGCCCAAATGGGCCCACACGCTTGTGTGGCCCTTTTAGCCCAAATCTAGCCACAAATATGAGATTCACCTAGCCTAGTCCAATATTTACTACATAATCAAACAACTTATCCAATTAGGCCCGTAGGTCCATTGGGCCCACATGACCCCTTTCTGCCCATCGTGGCCCGAAGTAGCCATCCTACAGCTAGAGTAGCGAGAAAATACACACCTGATAGGAGATTGGAGTTAATCCATGCTCCGAGCACTCTTAGCAGACGGCCAACCCAAACGAGCACGCCATACAGTGAAAGGAATCAGCCAAGAAAGATACCTTTATTCTCCTCATGGTTCCCTCTATTTAAAGCCAGCTTTGTATCCACTCTTATGTTAGCTTCCCGATGTGGGATCCCTCCAACATCAGAGTTTAAATTCAACACCAACTCTTGCCGCCCCCTGTTAGCAAATTAAATGCTCCTTGCTTGCCATGGGATTCGAACTCATGCCTCCTCTCAAATGCTCCACACGCTTCTTGCCACTAAGCCACAAGGCTTTTTGTGTCATATTTTATCCCCAATTAATCATAAGGTCTAAAGGCCAAAGTCCAGGTTCCCTTAAAAAAAACAAAATAAATTGCAAGAGCCAAGACTTGAACCCAGGCTCCCATACAACCTTAATGACGCCACAACCACTAGACTACATGCTTCCTTGTGTCATTTATTTACCACAATGATTTAAAAGGCCCTCATCCAAGCATCCAGGTTTTTTTCACTTAATACCAAAATTTTTGCTAAAGCCCAAGTTTGAACCCAAGATTTCTCCAACACTTCTCAAAGCCATTAACCACTAAAGCAAACATTTAATTGTTTCATTTCATTGCACAATTAAATACCTATATACAACCTCCTTACGGACCCCCACTCAAGGCCCAATACTTCTAGGCCTAAATTCGGGGTGTTACAGTTCTACCCCCCTTAAAGAAATTTCGTCCTCAATATTTTCCACTCTTAGACTACACCACCACATTTCCGCTGCGCACTCTGATACTAATAATACTAACATACACCCAAAACATTTATCCATTGGAGCGGATAGATTTCACATGCAAACAATTTCTACATTTCCAGAACGCACACTAAATAAATACTAAATCTAAATTCAAGCGTTACAGCTTACTCTAACTAGAGAGTTCCAATATTGTGCTACTATCTATAGTAGTTTCTCAATATAGCATTTCAATCTATAACAGTAAACAGAGTTAGAGAACTTATAGATTTGGTGCCGGAGACTCGGTGTGCCACACTTCTAGTAACATCTTTTCAGAAACAAGTCAAGTTTCGTTGAGAGATTTCAAAACAAAATTTTAGAAAACCCCTTTTCAAACCCCAATTTCAGAAAAAGAAAAACGACAATAATTTTCTGCAACCCATACCATAGCCGAGTTTTGCAACCTGGCTCTGATACCATTAAATGTAACACCCCAAACCCGGTCCAGACGTTATGGCCAAATCTGATGTGCCACATTAAAGTTAAAAACCCATGTTTTATTTTAGTGCTTTAAAAACCGACTTTTGTTAAGCTAACAAAGTGAATGGGAGTTGGGCACAACGTAGGAATCCATAACAGAGGAGGTGAGCCATGAAGCCTACTTAAGTACCAAGCTCTTCTAATGGATCCAATCCTAGACATGCCCACAACCATTGCCACACTTGGTTAAATCGAGTTGTAATTTATTTAAGTTAAAATCTTTGATAAATCGGATAATCGTGGTGTGGTGTTATTTTGAAAACAATTATCATTTTGAAAACATGTCCTAAGTCTAGTCCATTTATTAACAAATAGATTAAAGTTCTTAAAAATAATATAATCCCAGAAAAATAATTAAAATGGCCTTATTACAACCCAAAACCAAACAATAATATTAATAAGATAAAACTTATAAAGAAATAAATCAGCTACTTATTGAAATGAAAAGAAACAGTAGTGTGGCCATCTCCGAGTCCCTCGTAGCTCCAAACCATCTGAGCTTAGGGATTACCTGCACAGTTAGAAACGAGGTGAGTTTACGGAAACTCAGTGTGCAATCCCAATAACAAACAAATAGTGAAAACACAGTATCAGTACAATTTGGGCCAAAGCCGTATTTAGCCTTGACATATACTGGTCTTAAGCCTTTCATTTAACAGTTACTGGGCCGAAGCCTTTTCATAAATCATATCACTGGGCCGAAGCCTTTTCATAAATCATTTCACTAGGCCGAAGCCTTTACTGTAAACGGTATAGCCCATAGGCCCATTTCAATATCACATGTAATGTCAATGGATGTATGCAAGCCCATTTCAATATCATATGAAATACCAATGAATGTATGCAAGCCCATTTGGGGAGACTACTCGACCCACCATCAGCTACTCTCCACCCGTACCAACCAACACACCACTAGCAGCATAGATGCTTTATCATATATTTGGAGGCCTAGCCTCTTTTAATAACTAGGGCAAAGCCCTTTTCGGTAAACTGGGGCAAAACCCTTTTCAATAAACTAGGGCATAAGCCTTTTTCAGTAAACTGGGGCATAAGCCCTTTTCAATAAACTAGGGCATAAGCCCTTTTGCACTTCCTCCATCCATATAAAAACCCAACCCAATGCAACATGTCATGTATGCAGAATGCCATGCCCATATTTGAATTAAACAATCACAGTCAAGTCATTCATATCACCAACATATATTCACAATCAAATCCGTCAACCACACAGTCCAAGTCTGTCACTTGCCCACAAGGGCAAAACAATCATTTTTCACATTATAAGGGTATTTTCGTAATTTTACCAAATACTAGGGTTTCCATGTTCATTACAATTATCAATATTTCCAAGTGTTTAAACAATGATCTTTAACCCACTTTATCAAATTCGGGCTTTTGGGCCCAAAACCCCTAATGGGCCTTACGAATGTTGATTTAGCCTACTTAACCCAAATTTTACAACAATACTAACCGTGTTAACGTGCAACTTTTCCAAAATCCATTTTCTATCAATTCTACCCAAATGGGTCCGAAAGCCCATTGGGCCCAATTTTAGCCCATTGAGGCCCAACTTACCATCGTGCACAAAATTGAGTTCTTACCTGTTCCATCAATCCAAACACCGATCTTATCGTATTTATCGCATCTATAGCCAAACGCAACATTACAAGTTCCCAAAATACCGGTATTTTAGCATTTCGGCTTCTCAGCAAATATAATCTAAGCTATTATGAGGGTTAGTACACACCTGTTACGGGTTGAAGTTGAAACGTTTCCAAAATTAATCGCCTACGATAACCACCACCTGTCACTCAAACTTAACTAATCCAATATCAATATATGTAAATCCTAAGCACATCAGTCATACGGAACATAAGAACATATTCGTCATTTTACCATACAGGGGTATTATGGTCACTTTACCCTACAGGGGCTTTATGGTCACTTTACCCTACAGGGACTTTATGGTCTTTTTACCTATTAGGGGTATTTTAGTCATTTCATCCTAAAAGGGTATTTTGGTAAATCTACAAACCAAAGGTATTTTAGTAATTTTGTATACCAATATATTTCTATAATTTTCAGAAAGTCAAGGGTATTTTTGTAACTTTGTAAATCAGGGGTATTTTGGTAATTTTACAAATTGAGGGTATTTCGTTAATTTCACAAACCAGTGGTATTTTGGTAATTTTACAAACTAGGGGTATTTTGGTAATTTTACAAACCAAGGGTATTTTAGTAATTTTGTAAATCGAGGGTAAACATTAATTCTGTAAATCAAGGGTAAAATAGTAATTCTATAAATCGAGGGTAAAATGGCAATTCTATAAATCCAGGGTAAAACGGTAATTCTGTAAGTCGAGGGTAAAACGGTAATTATGTAAATCGGGGGTAAAATGGTAATTATGTAAATCGGGGGTAAAACGGTAATTCTGTAAATCGGGGGTACTTTGGTAATTTTACAAGTCGAAGGTATTTCAGTAATTTTACAAATCGAGGGTATTTCAGTATTTTTACAAACTAAGGGTATTTCGGTAATTTTAGTAAACTAATGTATTCTAAACAGGGATAATAATACGAATGGGACTAAAGCCTATTTTCGGTCCAAATGGGCCCACACGCTCGTGTGGCCCTTTTAGCCCAAATCTAGCCACAAATATGAGATTCACCTAGCCTAGTCCAATGTTTACTACACAATCAAACAACTTATCCAATTGGGCCTGTAGGCCCATTGGGCCCACATGACCCCTTTCGGCCCATCGCGACCCGAAGTAGCCATCCTACAGCTAGTGTAGCGAGAAAATACACACCTGATAGGAGACTGGAGTTAATCCATGCTCTGAGCACTCTTAGTCGACGCCCAACCCAAACGAGAATGCCATACAGCGAAAGGGATCAGCCAAGAAAGGTACCTTTACTCTCCTCATGGTTCCCTCTATTTAAAGCCAGCTTTGTATCCACTTTTATGTTAGCTTCCCGATGTGGGATCCCTCCAACATCAGAGTTTAAATTCAACACCAACTCTTGCCGCCCCCTGTTAGCAAAATAAATACTCCTTGCTTGCCATGGGATTCGAACCCATGCCTCCCCTCAGATGCTCCACACGCTTCTTGCCACTAAGCCACAAGGCTTTTGTGTCATATTTTATCCCCAATTAATTATAAGGTCTAAAGGCCAATGTCCAGGTTCCCTTAAAAAAAACAAAATAAATTGCAAGAGCCAAGACTTGAACCTAGGCTCCCACACAACCTTAATGACGCCACAACCACTAGACTACATGCTTCCTTGTGTCATTTTTTTACCACAATAATTTAAAAGGCCCTCATCCAAGCATCCAGGTTTTTTTCACTTAATACCAAAATTTTTGCTAAAGCCCAAGTTTGAACCCAAGATTTCTCCAACACTTCTCAAAGCCATTAACCACTAAAGCAAACATTTAATTGTTTCATTTCATTGTAAAATTAAATACCTCTATACAACCTCCTTACGGACCCCCACTCAAGGCCCAATACTTCTAGGCCCAAATTTGAGGTGTTACATCCGTGCCGATGCCATGTCCCAGACATGGTCTTACACTGACACATCTCGTAGCCGATGCATGTCCCAGACATGTCTTACACTGGCTTACATCTCGAGGTCGATGCATGTCCCAGACATGTCTTACACTAACACTTGTCTTAATGTCGATGCCATGTCCCAGACATGGTCTTACATTGGCTTTCATAATATGGCTGATGCATGTCCTAGACATGTCTTACACTAGCATACAATAACCCATATGTCATGGCATGAATATCCGATTTATTTCCTAGGGTCAAACGGGAACTCTGATATCTCTATTATCATCATGCTTTCTCAATTCAAAAATCGAGTCATTCATGCTATATTAATTCCAAATACAATTCAACACATACATTAACAATGTAGTGTTATTATTTACATACAACTTACTCGTTTCAATGGAATATCATATTCCATCAAATCTCTAAGCATTCAATCAACACATAAATGTCATTTACATTTGACATCACTTTCTCCTATAAAATATCATCAACATAAACTTTAATACAATCATGACAAGATAGATTTTCTAGTATAATAACAATAGAATAAATATCATGCTCATTTAATCACATTGACTTACATCAAATGAAATTTCAGCTAATTATCCTCTATTTGTCTTTAACCACGTACTTTCTCGATTTAAGCCCAAATCTCAATTTTCTTGATCTAAAATGATGAAATTCACTCATTTAATTAATGTACTAATCATTTCGGACCTAAAACATATTTTGGAAAAATTCACATTTTTGCCCCTAAACTTTTACATAATTATGAATTTACCCTATGGCTCGGAAATTGAAATTTATTAGATTTCTATAAGATTTAAGACATGTTGGACATTTTTCTCTTCTATGGCAACCTCAAATTCACACTATTTCATGCTTTTGTAAACATTAACAACTTTTACTAATTAACCCGTTTTAACCATTTTCAACGAAAATCACTAAACAAAAATTGTTCTCCTAACCTTAGGCATCCTTATTCTACCTTTAAACATCAAAATGCACAATTATCTAGCATGGGTAATTTTTTTAAAACTTCATTTTTCATGCAAATAAATGGTAGAAATAGAAAGGTTAAGCTTTTAGGATCTCAAAAATACGAAGAACATTAAAAACGGGGCTTAAATGCACTTACAATTGAGCTTTGAAAAGCTTGATACCCTGGCCATGGAGTCATGTAAATTTCGGCAGCCATATGAAGAAGATGAGCAGATTTTTTTGGCTTTTATTTTATCTTTTATGCCTTAAAACACTTAAATGACAAAAATGCCCATTTTGCTAACCTTTCAATTTACCCTTCCATGTCAAGTTTTGTTCATGCCAAAATATAATGGTCTATTTTCCATTTAAAGATCTATAGTTTAAACCCCCATTTCAAACAAGTACTTATATTCTAGAACTCATATTTTGCAATTAATGCTATTTAATCCCAATAAAAAATTGAGCACTTTATCAATAAAATTTACTTAACAAAATTTGCACACAATCACTCAAACATATCATGGACTCTAAAATAGTCATAAAATAAATATTTCTACTTTGGATTTGTGGTCTCGTAACCACTGTTCTGACTAGGCCCTATTTCAGGCTATTACAATTCTCCCCCTAGGGATTTTCGTCCCCGAAAATCTTACCAGGAAAGTAGTTTTGGCATTTCACATAAACTTCTCTTACCCATAATCATTGTTAAAGAACTTTCACTTGACTGTGTCCCTAATACTTATCTCTTTACTTTCTCATATCAATATCATAAGCGATTCATTACTACACTATACCTCAGCTGAATTTTAACATCTACATAAGAGTTCATATACACAAAGGTCTCATCTATGCCATCATGTCACATATACACACATACTTGAATCTTTTCGAATTCGAATAATAAAACTAGTCAATTCACCTTGGCCTTACACTCTTTATTTCACACAATCCAATTAATGAAGACTAGTATTCTGAGAAATCTGATAATCAGAAAGACACGAAGTCTCATCAATATGACGAGTGGGAATTCAGTACATACAAGCATGATTTATAGATCTCACCAAACATTTAACAATAAGTTACATCACATTTTTTTCCTCTTTTCAAGATAGAAATAATTCTGATAGGGCCTCGAGAATAATCTTTTCTCATTTCTATTCTAATATCAGCACTGGAAAAGATAGTTCCAGTACAACCTGATGTTCGGCTCTAACCTTGTTAACAACTCAAATCTTTCGATAGTATCGAATGCTCTAAGCTATCACATTATCTTATTGTCTTAAAACACATAACAATTCATGCAACAGTGCATCACTGAAAATTAAAAAATCTCTGCCCAAGTGCAGACTAGACCAGTTCAAATGCTTCAGTTAATAATATTCTAATCAGTCCAAGTTTTGCTAATGATGGATTAAGCCATTTGACTTTCATAAGATGAAAAATTTATCATACAATCATTTGGAATTCACTCATCATACTAAACAAAGGCCATTTTACTTGCATTAGCTCAAATAACCAATATATCTCAACTGAAGACATTAGCTTTGATTAACTTACTTGAGAAAAGAGATTTATCATACCAATTGAAATTCAAAATTTTCATCACTTATACATTTGCCGATGTCAAATCCTTACACGCAAATTAGAGAAATCCCAAGGTACGATACTATGTCAGAAGACCAAAAACAAACTGTTAAGGAAATATGAAAGACCTCAATAATTCCTCAGAAAGAAAAAGTCAAAAAGAAAACATCAGTTCATCCCACTGGAATCAAATGCAACAATTAAGGGAAATAGAATTATAGCATCATTTGCACTTTCTCATAAGTTCCCAATAAACTGAATATAACAGAATACTAGAGAGAAGTAAAGCAAAAAAGGATTATAACCCAGTCAAGCCGACAATGCCTTCGTCTAACATTTAGATCAGATAGCATTCTCATATAACCAGAATTTTATCAAAAGATAGATAGCCACTATAATACTTCCGAGAACAATGTATCTCTTAAAATATATCAAGAGATACAGTCATCATCTACTCACTATGATTTCCACACTTAGACATTTCATGTTTCAAATATTATTCCTCTAACTATTTCTATCATCAAAAATCCCATATTGTTACACTTTCTCAACCTCATACCTGAGTAATTCGATTTACCGAAGTACGTTTCTTCTCTAACTGTGACAGTGCATAATTCACATAATCTTTATGTCAACCTAATACTTTTTTAGCTCTGGCTTACTTATTAACTTATTCTTAATCTCTAATCATGTTTGTAGATATTTTTCCTCTGGACTCTTTGGTTTCATACTTGTGAATTTATTGAATGCAATTCTCGTGAAATTCCATTACAATACACCACTCTGGTAAGGGGTGAGGTCGTAGGGCCTCTAACTCGACTCTTATATGCATACACATGTAACGTAACTTTCATCATCATAGCAACATCATCAAAATCATATCATTCATTTCAGACAGACCGACATTCATATTCGTTTTACAGTAACTTTCCAGTTATCTCATTTAGATAAGTATACTCATACATGCACTCTATAAATTTTGAGTAACTTTACCTATCCCATTCATTTAATCAAATCAGTCATGTACATAACACCATACAAGAGCCAACAAACATGGTTAAGTATATTCCAATCTGTATTTTCATTTTGTACATCATTGTATGCATATCATTACAAACATGTAAATCAATCTAAGCAATTTAACACTTATACTCAGGCTATGTGAATTTGCCAACCATATTCATTCAAATAAGTATGCATGAACATTCTTTCCACCTGTATTTTTAGTAAGTTATCTAAACACATGTATTCACTCGAACAAATCAATCATGCTCATCATGGGATTATCAATCAATCATAGATAAGCTCATTATACCATGCACACATCCTATTTCATGTTTCTGATATCACAAATATGTACATATACGTTTCACGAATTCTTGTTCGTACCTTTCCAAATTTCAACTCTTCATAACAACACTTTATTGATTACTTTAGCATCATTATCTACATGATCGAGTGTAGCTCGGTTAGAGATTACCTTGCCCACACAAGATAGTTCTCATTCGCTCCAGTAGACATTACACTATCACAAACTTGTGGCATGTATAGCTAGACTTCTTATACGTGTGAGATTAGTCCGAGAACTAGCTAAACCATGCTCTGATACCACTAAATTAACACCTCTTACCCATGTCCGACGCCAGAATAGGGTACGAGACATTACCGGACTTAAACATACATATTCATGCAAAAATCGGGCCATAAAATCTCTTTTAATTCAAAACCTTTTAAACACATACACGTCGTCACTTATTCGGGTCTACGAAGCCCAAAACATTCATCGGAATTGATTCGGGACTAAACCAGGAACTTTGAAAAGTTTCAGGAAAAACTTAGGAAATTTTCCCATGAAACAGGGTCACAAGCCTGTGTCTCCAGGCCATGTCCCTTACACGGTTGAGACACACGGCCGTGTCTTAGCCCGTGTGGCCAAAACTTAGGCTATTTTCCAAGCCTTCATGTTACCCATAATCTCTTACAACCTTATGCACATAAAAATCGCAAATCATGGCATCATTTTAGTGGTTAAACACTCTTTACTAAGATATATCCTTAATATTAACAAGTCCTCTTACAAGTAATGCATCTACTCATGCAATATCAAGTCTAGATTCCTTACTTCACATTCATAAGACCGGTCATCTTAATGACAATTTTTACCATTATACTATGGTTACCAACTTATCCATCAAGCACTCATGTTCAATCATTATCATGTTGTGTATATAACGTGTAATTTCTACATGGCTATGACCACCTCAATTGGTCATAGAGCATACATCCAACACAAATGTCATATTACTAACCATGCATGACAAACAGAAATAATCACATTATAAACAATAGGCATGACATCAATAGCTAGGCTTACAAGCCATAATCAATATGAGCCATATCTCATGGCCATATGCATATAACTCAATATAAGCCAACACATTTGGCCAAAGCAAAATAATGCATGTCAATCAACTAGATCCCTATACATGCCACTCACTTGAAAATTTCTAATATATATACTTCATTTTTTTTCCAAAGGTAGCGACTTGATATCGTGATGCTGCCTCCGACGATCTCCAACTCCTAGCTAACATGAAAAAAAATAAAGGAAAGGAAAGAAAATGAGTAAGCTTTATAGCTTAGTAAGACCGTATGAAAATAATAAGCAACTTATCAACTTGCTTCCCATAGTAACACAACCCTATTTGCATTTTTACTCATGCTCTAGTCAAGCTATTTTCTCAAGTCACAGTCACTAAATTATTTATATCTAGAGCTATAGAACTCCAAATTAAGTTCCTCTAATTTTCCCTGAAATCATACTCACATATCTTCTTACCATAAAATTTTCAAAATTTTTGGTTCAACCAATTAGTACAGTTTATTCCTTACAGTTACCATTTTTCACTGTCTGACCTTTCTGACCCCTCTTCACTAAAAATTAATTATCTCATAATACGGGACTCAGATGATGCTTTCGTCTATTTTTCTTGAAAATAAACTCATTAAGTATTCTAAGCATATAAAGTATAACTCATAAATATTTTTTACAAATTTTAAATGATTTTCTCAAATCAGAACAAGGGATTTCGAAGTAATTCTAACTCTATCTCACAAAAATTTTAATATTTCCTAATATGAAACTCTTTTTCTTACAACATTTCTTCTATGTGAAATTAGACTCATTAGGATTTAATTTCAGATTTTATTCAGCCTCTAACTCAGTTTCCACAATTTTTGGTGGATTTTCAAAGTCAGACTATGGCTGCCGTCCAAAACTGTTTTAGTGTAAATTAACGATACTAAGTTTATCACACCATATTAATTCACTTTCACCACATTGGTAAGGTTACATATTCATACATCATAATTATAGACCTATAATCACAAGGTCATCACAAAATCATTCTCATAAGCATGAATTACCTATTTACATCTTCACTAAAGGTGCATCATAAACTGAAATCATTTCTCATGAGCTTCGCATACATATTTGTGTTACTCAACATGCTCATTTTCATTTCTTACTAATCATATATCATGAATTGAATTCACATCTCATCAATTTCATGTGAGTACTTGTACCACTCATAATATGGTCATAACCTTTCTCATTTAGCTTAAACCATAACTCTCACCGTTGAAGCATTCGGAAAGCTATCAGATATTCACTAAGCGTCAAACATAGGGTATAATACCGATGTCATGTCCTAGACATGGTCTTACACTGGCTCATCCATCAAGTCGATGCCATGTCCCAGACATGGTCTTACATTGACTATCGAAATCGAGGTCGACGCCATGTCTCAGACATGGTCTTACACTAGCTTTCACATATTCGTGTCGATGCCATGTCCCAGACATGGTCTTACACTGACACATCTCGTAGCCGATGCATGTCCCAGACATGTCTTTCACTGGCTTACATCTCAAAGCCGGTGCATGTCCCAGACATTTCTTACACTAGCACTCGTCTTAATGCCGATGCCATGTCCCAGACATGGTCTTACATTGGCTTTCATAATGTGGCTGATGCATGTCCCAGACATGTCTTACACTAGCCTACAATAACCCATATGTCATGGCATGAATATTCGATTTATTTCCTAGGTTCAAACGGGAACTCTGATATCTCTATTATCATCATGCTTTCTCAATTCAAAAATCAATTCATTCATGCTATATTAATTCCAAATACAATTCAACACATACATTAACAATGTAGTGGTATTATTTACATACAACTTACTCGTTTCAATGGAATATCATATTCCATCAAATCTCCAAGCATTCAATCAACACATAAATGTCATTTACATTTGACATCACTTTCTCCTATACAATATCATCAACATAAACTTTATTACGATCATGACAAGATAGATTTTCAAGTATAATAACAATAGCATAAATATCATGCTCATTTAATCAGACGGACTTACCTTAAATGAAATTTCGTCTAATTATCCTCTATTTGTCTTTAACCACGTGCTTTCTCGATTTAAGCCCAAATCTCGATTTTCTTGATCTAAAATGATGAAATTCACTCATTTAATTAATGTACTAATCATTTTGGACCTAAAACATATTTTGGAAAAAATCACATTTTTCCCCTAAACCTTTGCATAATTATGAATTTACCCCAAGGCTCGGAAATTGAAATTTATTAGATTTCTATAAGATTTAAGACACGCTGAACAGTTTTCTCTTCTATAGCAACCTCAAATTCTCACTATTTCATGCTTTTATAAACATTAACAACTTTTACTAATTAACCCGTTTTAACCATTTTCAACTAAAATCACTTAACAAAAATCGTTCTCCTAACCTCAAGCATCCTTATTCTACCATTAAACATCAAAATGCACAATTATCTAGCATCGGTAATTTTTTTTAAAACTTCATTTTTCATGCAAATAAATGGTAGAAATAGAAAGGTTAAGCTTTTAGGATCTCAAAAATACGAAGAACATTAAAAACGGGGCTCAAATGCACTTACAATTGAGCTTTGAAAAGCTTGAAACCTTGACCATGGAGTCATGTAAATTTCGGCAGCCATATGAAGAAGATGAGCAGATTTTTTTGGCTTTTATTTTGTCTTTTATGCCTTAAAACACCTAAATGACCAAAATGCCCTTTTTGCTAACCCTTCAATTTACCCTTCCATGTCTAGTTTTGTCCATACCAAAATATGATGGTCTATTTGCCATTTAAAGACCTCTAGTTTAATCTCCCATTTAAAACAAGTACTTATGTTCTACAACTCATATTTTGCAATTAATACTATTTAATCCCAATAATAAAATTGGACACTTTATAAATAAAATTTACTTAACAAAATTTGCACACAATCACTCAAACATATCATGGACTCTAAAGTAGTCATAAAATAAATATTTCTTCTTCAGATTTGTGGTCTTGTAACCACTGTTCTGACTAAGCCCTATTTTAGTCTGTTACATCTATCAACTGTCTAGTTGAGGGATTCAAATCGTTGTAGAAGGTTTAGACTTGTAGCCATAAAGGTTACCCATGGTGAGATATCGTATACAATCTCTAAATTAATCTGAACAAAGGAAGAGATATTGTTCCTCAACTTGGCAGTCTTAGCTGGAGGGAAGTACTTCAGTAGGTATTTCTAGGTAATTTGAGCCAATGTAGTGAAGGAACCTTGTGGTAGAGAGTTCAACCACTATTTTGATTTTTTTTCTCAACGAGAAAGGAAATAATTGCAAGCGAATGGCTTCGTCAGTGACGGCATTAATCTTGAAAGTATCACAGATTTCCAGAAAATTGGCTAAATGAGTATTTGGATCTTCATCTTACAAACCATCGAACTGAACAAATTATTGTATCATATGAATAGTTCAAAATTATTTGTAGCAATGGTGGGTCTTATAATACTTGATTCAGCCCCAATCAAAGTAGGCTTGGTATAATCATACATAGTGCGAGGAATAGGATTTGGATCTGCAACAACTGCAGGAGGTAGTTGATTATTTTGGTTATCACCCATCTCCTTAGTAATAACAATGTTCTCATGTTCGTCTATTAAACTTTCTCGACTCTGCCTTGCTTCTCTATAGTTTCTACGAGCGTACTTTCATATTCACTATCAAAGAACAATGGTCCCGACGGGTATCTTCTAGTCATAAACTAAAGGAGCCTGCTAGAAGAAAATAAACGAAAAATTAAACTCAAAACTAAAGTTATAATAAAAATAAAAATTGACTAAATTAATAAAAATAAAGTGTTCCTAATATTTTAGTCCCCAGCAATGGTGCCAAAAACTTGATGGTCACTAAACTAACTATAAATAAGACAAAGGCAAGTGCACCTATCGAACAATAGTATAGCTATGGTGAGTGGAGAATATTGTATCCACGAGGACTATCGTCTTCTTATTATTTAGCCGACAAATTGGGATGATTATTTTTAATCTAAATTTACTAAACTAATTTACTAAGAATGCAACAAAGAATGAATCAAAGAAATAATTGAATATTAACCAATAAGATAGACAATACCTAAAAAAAATGCTAATAGACTTCACCTATTATTATGAAATGAATTAAACGATTTATTCAATTGTTACTTGATCCGTAGAAATCCATAAGTTATGTTAATACCTCTTTTAAGAGTAAGAACAACTGACTCTAGGTTGATTAATTAAAATCTCTTTGTAATTAAAACCCTATCATCGCATTAACTCAATCTATGGATTCCTCTATTAGATTTGACTCTAATCTAGTAGATTTATGTTATCCTATTTCTAGGATTGCATGCAAATCCATTCAATTATGCTAGATCTACTCATAAATAGGGACTTGTGGTCCACTGAATTAGGCACATTATGTAAGAGTATGCCCAAAGATCAATCATGAGATGGTTGTAATACATACTTGATTTACCTTGTTTATTAATATGAGGCGTTTCCATTATTATTTTAGTTTCTTTTTTGAGTGTAAAAATAAATTGTTTTATAATAATGTCCTGAGAATAATATGATTGTTCTTAAAAGGTCCTTAGTCAAGTATGATTGTTGATTAGGACAACAATAATACATTAAAACTAACATGCAGTTGATTGATGATAAAGAGTTGTCATTGATATGGAGTGTCAAAATCAATGCATGAATATGTGTGTTAGAGAACAACATATTGGACTGACCCGCTATGAGTAGGTTTCTTGGATTATTATGTAATTGTCACAACATTACTCATAGTGATTAATATGTATATGATCCTTAGACTTGAGATCATCATTATCCCAACATCGTGAGCTGTATATTTTGATACAGTCAAAAATATACCGTAACTGGTTGTTTTACAAAGGTTGATGTTGGATATACCACAATCTATGTAGAGGGATATGGTTGATCAATATATAATAAGTCCCTCCTACATAATGGGAGTAATATCTTAGGCCACTTGATTGAGCGAGACTAGAAGTGCATGGCCATGCTCAAATAAGTTGATATGAGATATCATACTTATTTTTATATCATAGTCTACTCAAGATATCAAGAAACATGAGATGGACTATGCAAGTGTGACTATTTCATGACTTGTGTTCATTCCAGAGGTAAAGGACTTAAGGATTAATGCATTAAAGGTAAATCACAAAAGATTATGTTGAATCATGACTTCTTGTAACTTAGGTAGCAATGATGCATTGCTAGATGCCACTCATTGTATGTAACATTAGAATCGTTCTAGTATTACTGCTAACGTTACAAGAGCCTACAGGGTCACACCATATGGTTGAGACGATCGGAATAAAACATAGTTGGTATTGTATGTGGTTGTCACATGAATTAAATTAATTATAGAATTAATTTAATTAGGAAATCAAATATCGAACATATTATATGTACAAGGATGTTGTACACATAATGAGAACATAATTCTATTAATATATGAATTTGGTTCGTATATAAATTTAAATAAATATAATTTACCGAAATTTTTGTTATAATTAATGTAATTATAATTTTCGGTTAAAACATCATTATATTTATTTATTTTAAAATTTTGTGAATTAAGATTCAATATAAATATACCAATTTAAAAGGGGAGTTATACAAGGATTAAAACTACCCTGAAAACCTAGCTTTGTGGTCTAGCAGCCGTCAAACAGAGAAATCTCTCAAAAATAATTTTAGGGATTCATTCCGTTCATTGTCAACTGGGTGGATTACGTAGAGGTCGGCATTTGAAAAGTTTTGACTTGGTTCGATAGAGGTTCTGAATTCTCATTGCCGAGGCGTTACTGTCTACTCAGATTGAAGTTTCGGTAATTTCGAAACCATTATTATAATATCATTTTTCCCAATTCATTCCTCGTACATGGATCCATGGTTTGGATTACTAAAATTTTATTTTTCTGCTGCGCCTTGGGGGCACTGGCATTCCAGCATATTAAACATAAATTAATATCCTGGAAATATTAAAACAAGAAATTAGCATACATAATTGAGAAGAAGAATCAAGTATTTATCATGTAAATTAGAAATCAAATAATAAGATTCATCATAGGTTTCATCTTCCCTAGGTATCTAGGGAATTTAGTTCATAATATTGAATAGAAACATCTCAAAGTCAGAATAAACACAAGACATAAGAAACTCAATAAAACTTCGAAAGAAATTAAAAGGAGATCTTTGAACTTGATGGAGATCTGTTTCCGAGTTGATTCCAATGGTGTTCTTCAAGTGTTTTCTTCGATTTACTGTGATTGCCCCCTTATGTCTTCTTCTAATGGTTTTTAAGACTTTAGAATGCTCAGAAACCCTAAAAATTAGTGTTTTCCACGTATTTAGAAAGTAGGGTGTGAAGTCAACATGGGCTGACACATGGGCATGTGTCTAGCCCATGTGTGCCCAGCCTATGTGGAAATGCCCAGGCCGTGTGGATTCTAAAAATAGCTATTTTTGTCAGATTTTGGCTTAATTTTTGCTCTTTTCGCTCCCAAATGCTCTCCTAAGTATAAAAACATGAATTTATGTAACGTCCCAAAATTTTAATTTTTGTTTTTGTGAATGTGGGACATAAATATATGTCTGCATGAGTGGTTAAGTGTTCTGGGTATGGGTAGGAGGTCCCAAGTTTAAGCCATGACTTGGGCAAATTTTGGTATTTTAATGAACAAAGCCCTATCTCTGGTTAGTAGGCTTTCAAGTAAAAGTCAGTAAAATCATATCAGAATGGGTCTATTGGTTTGGTGGTTAAGTAGTGTGTTGGCTTACTGATGGTTCTCTGTTCGAATCCCTATACGAGCAAGGGAGATTATTTTTGCTCGATTTTGTGGCTGAAGGTTTGAGTTGTATTGGAAATCTAAGTAGTGGGAGTTTGATGGAGAGAATTTCGGAGTGAATTAAGGGATGTTGGGGAATATCCAACAATTTGATTTTATTTCTATTTTGTTATTTTCAAAATCCCCAAATCTTTCCTCTATCTTTTGAGGTCAGTTTTACCTTCTCCCCTGCCAAAATTCTGCTTCCTTTTCCTCTTCCAATTTCTGACGGCTACTTCTCTGCCATCTTTTCTTTTTGTTTCATTTTTCCTTCTCTCCATATCCGAATTTTGCAACTTTCTTCCCCACCCTTGTCGTTTCTTTTCTTCTTTCTTTACTTTTCTAGAGTTCACACGTTAAGTTCATTGATAATAGTAAGTGATTTTAGTACTTTGTAACTTCAATTTTTAAGATATTAATTGGAGGACTATGAATACTATTTTGACAGTCAAGAATTTGGGATAAGGAGCTGTTCTAATGCCGAATTGTATTGGAGAGGGTCCTTGGTTTTCAAGCTAAGTTTTTGTCTCACTTAAGCTTTAACGTTATTTTAGTTAAATCTGATTTGGGGTTTCCTTTTTGGCAAAAAGTTTGTTCTCTTCTTTACCCGTTTCTTTATCTCTACTGATTCTTTCCCTCTAATTACCAAATTTTCTACTAAATTTTCCCCTTACCCTTTTCCTTTTTCCAGTTCTTTTCTCTCGATTCCGTGCTGCTTCATAGATTACACGCATTCAGTAAGTTCAATTTTTGTTTGAACTTTAATTATATTTTGGATAAGCATTAAAAAGGTTTCGCTTGGTGTTTAAGGGTTCTTCGAGGGGCTAAATATCATTCATCAACATTTTGAGGGCGTGGAATCTCTAATATTCAATTAAAGGTAAAGGTTTTCACTCGAATGATGAATATTTTGTTTTGAGTTTTGGTAGTTCGGTTGTTTAAGTGATTAACTAAGTGAAAATACTGGTCTATTATAGGTTTGAGATTGCTTGGAGTTTCTTTTGCATCAAAAACAATATAGGTGTGTACTCGATTGCGTAGAGAATGAGGTTTCGGCAAAAGCTGAAAACCTCACTGTCGACGCCACCCAGGCATGCGGTTGCCCTTGTGGTAGGCCTTGTGCCCTAACACGACCGTGTGATCGACGAGGTCAGGCAGTCGTAGCCAATGCCAATTTGGGCCGTGTGAGCCTATTTTTACTGAAATGATTGTTAAGGTTGCATGGGTCGCCCAAGTCGACTGTGAACTTTCAATAGGGTTCGTAAGCACTACTTAGACCCTTAACTGTGTGAAATTGATTAAGTGAATTATGTACTGAGCATGTTATATATATAAGCATGTATACTGAACTGTATGTGTATCTGATAGACCTTTGATGGCATGACATCTCATTGTATGTTGCATTGCATTAGGTTGGGTTGATTATATTTGGTGGAAGTGTACTAAAAGGCTCTTAAGCCTAATATACTGGCAGCTCAACTGCAAATTATTGTTTTGTGCCGCATTTGGTACTATCTGAAGTGTAGGGATGGTTGGGCTAATTTAATCCCCACATGGAGTGTAGGGTTGGATGGAGATGGTGTGTAGAGGCTGGTTGGGTAGGATTTTGTTACTAAAAACTACATGATTGATATGATACTGAGATGGGCAAAGGCCAAAACTGTTACTGATACTGAAAAGGGCTTAGGCCCAAGACTATTTGACTGTGCACTGTGATTATTGATTGTTTGTTGTTTTCTGCGGGATTATACACTAAGTTTACGAAAACTCACCCCTCCCTATTTAATGTGCACAGGTAATCCCCAGACCTAGATGGATCGGTGTCACAGAGGACTCGACGGTGACCACAGTTTTGGACTGTCAAAGTTTTAATTTATGATTATTAGTTTTATTTTTAGTTTATTTTTACTGGTTAAATTTTTGGATTGTAATTGGACTTTTGAACTTTGGTTTGATTTTGAGTGTTAATTATCTTTACATTATGGATTACAACTGCTAGTAGTAGGAAACCTCGGTTTTCAAAAGAAACAAATGATTTTCATAAACGCCCAATTGTTTAAACTATTTTAAAAGCTTTCTCAACGAATAACATTTTGAAATTATGACTAAATGAGTAACACGATTTTGGAACTAATAAGATATTAAGATAAGTAATTTAATGGAAGTGGATTTATCACAACGACATTATTTTCAAACACCCTATCATGTGACATTGCTAGATCCAGCCATAACGTCTAGACCGGGTTTGGGGTGTTACATTTTAAAATATTAGGATCATCAAATTCACTAATTTGCATAATTAATCATCCAAAAATGCATTAAGAATGAGATTAAAATATGTTACTTTTATAGCTTATCAAACGCGTAGAGGGTGGAAGTCCAAACCCATCAGGGTTGGGGACGCACCCGCAAGATGTGGGCGATGCGAAATGTCCGAATCAGTTGGGCCCAAAATGGGCCTATAGACAGTTTAGCCCAATACACATTTTATTTTTCTCAGCAGATATTATACAGAATCTGTATTAAAAGGAAAAAATATCTCGATTTGGTTTTATTCCAATCAGATTGATTTTCAATTTGATTTGATTTTATCCAAATTGATTTAAATACTCATTTAATGGAAAGATTTGTATCATTATTCATGGAAATTTCTAAAATTTCTCCATATTGAATGGTTATAAAAGCCTAAAGAATTCTTTACACACACACAAAGAAATAACAAATTTTCACTCAAAAATTATTTTTCTTTCCTCTCCAGATTTTCATATGTTTCGGTGATAGAAGAAAGCAAGGTTTGTTCGATGATCACTGCAAAGGTACGACTGCCGCAATCAATTTGTTGTTGTATTCTGGGACACAGTCCACCAATGTTTCTCCAAGTACCATAGGAGCGGCCGAATCTGTCTTAAGGAAACTATTGAAATATGGTCTCAACATCTAGTAAAACTATTTCCTTTATTTGATTTTCAATTTTCCAAAATCTTATTTATTTAATTGTTTTTAAATATGATGTTTTAAATAAATACAAATATTCAGTTAATTTGTTTCATTTATAACTGGTGTTTTTACATAAATATAAATTTTTGTTTATATAATAAATGTTTCTTATATTAAGTTGTTTTATTTGTTTATATAATTATTTATATTTATATTTGTTCGCTAACATGTTTTCTCCAACATATTGCATCAGAATTTTCTGGTTCCTTGTGTCACTATTTTGGGTTCTAGTTCATGTTACATGTCTTTTTCATCTTTTCTTGTTTATTAAAAATACTTATGCAATTTGTCTCTTAGTCTAATACTCTCAATTGTTTCCAACTTTTGTAACATACAGTTACTTGGGAGGACTATTAATTTAAGAAGTCTGATTGCTGAAGGGATGAACTGAGTCTTCAGAGAAAATCTGGAGTTTCGTTTTGATCGTTTTGAGTCTCGGGATCTATGTACTATAGTAGTAAGTAGTTACCTTTTTTTTTCTTTTTCATTTTTTAATGTGTTTCATAATCCAGTGACAAATATGATCTCTTATTGCAGGAATTAGAAAAGCTGGTAGACATATTAAAGCATTCCATGAATTGCTTTCAAAATATCTTTCAATAGACTCCTTTAGGCTCAAGTTGAATGAGATGCAGAAGAATCTCGTGTCATTTTCTAGTGGACTAGCTTCATAGGTTCAATAGAAATTTCCAGCTTTGGATGTAACTTTAGCTCATATTTTTTGGATAACTGGTCACTGAATGCTTGGTTTCCACTTCTATCTGTTATATTTGCTCTGAGATGCAAAGTGATTTCCTTCCAAACTTCATCCTTTGTAGCACTACTCAACGATTCATTCGATCTTCCAAAGTTCCTCTTGTTCCTGTTCAAAAACAATCAGTTCCCAAACTTCTACTGTGGCACTTAAGTAAGAAGCTATTATTGATTGCTGTTTGCTTGGTTCTACATTTGTGAGCATTTTTATGTTCAATGCAAAAGAAATGAACTTTGGTGAACTATTTTCCTCTTTGTTGGGGCTGGCATATCAGCAAATACAATGCTAAAATATTTTGGCTAATATTTACTATCTTCCCTTTTACTGTAATTGCAGGATTTAAATACTGCAAATCAAAGCTTTGCGTATTTGCATAGTGTCCTTTTTGGGTTTGTAACACTCACATGCCTGACTTGATTGTTGGAACACAGTATCAAATACATTAGATGTCAAAGCAACAATAATCAAATTCAATTCATTTAAAGCTTATGATCATTAAAAGTATCTTATATATCTCAAATTCATTTCAAGTTTTTATATAAGCTTATTGCAATTCTCTAAATGGTCTAAGGTTGATTAGAGACTAAAATGTAAAATTTTTAAAAATATAAGATCGACATCGCAATGTTAGAGGTTTCACATCGCGACATCACATTCTAACTTAAACTCATTGTGACATGATGAACTTGTTGTCACTACATCGACTCTGTTTCCATCCATCAGGCTCTTATTACCTTTAGTCATACTTATATATCCTAATCCAGTCGATTCAATCATTATGCCATTCATATTAGCCCATTTTTAATCTGAATATCATATATTGTAAGTTTAAAAATTTTCCAAAAATGGTTAAAATTTTACAAGTGTGTCCATTAGAAGTCTCACACTCACAACTTGATTTTCCTTTTTATACATACCATAACTATTACCGAAATGTATCAATCAATTTATTCCTATGTAATACCTTAATTTATCAACTAAAAATTCATTAATACTTCATACAATATTTAATGTCTCAACAATTCATTTAAACTTTATATATATAATTCCATCATTTTAATAACTTCTTAATATTACAACTCTTCTATTTTTTTCCTCCTCCTCTCCGTTCATACAATATTGTAGTTAGTGCATGTATATATATGAACCTTTGATTTTGAGTATAATTTGTTTATATGTAACATTAATTATGATTTCACTAACTACATATTTTTGGTAAGGATGTCCACTTGAGTAGCAGTAATTAAATTATGTATATCTTGACCTAAAAAAGTCAAATTTTGGTTTCACTTGTTGCTTTTGTAACTAGACTCAATGAAAATTTTACCATAAAATTTCATAATTTCCACTAAGCCAATTAATACAATATATTTTTTTAAATTTTCCCCTGTTCTACTGCTAGGTAGCTTTCACTCTTCTTCACTAAAAAATAATTATCTTTCAATACAATATAAATATAATGTTTCCATTTGTTTCCTTTAAAAATAGACTTATCAATATTTTAATCATATAAATTTCATCTCAACATTTTTGTACAATTTGTAATATTTTTTCAAAGTTAGAGTAGAAAAACTTGAAATCATTCAAACATTGTTTCACAAAAATTCATATATCTCATAATCTACAATTCTATTACTTATACAGTTTTTTATGCTAAACTAGACTTAATAGGCTTTAATTTCATATTTAATTCAACCTATAAATTAATCGATGCAATTTTTGATGAATTTTCAAAGTTAATTTATTGCTGCTGTCCACAACTGTTTAAGTGAAAATTTTTGCTCTTCCATGGTTTCATTAGTTAAGTTCTTATCGTTTCATTATCAAAAATTCAATTACACTCTTATATTCCATACACTTTTGAGATTGCTTAATCATTGGATTTATGGATTATTCATGAATTTCACTCAAATTAAACACTTTCACTTACTATTACTCTTAACACTAATTTAATCATTTTAATATTTATATCACTTAACATATATTGATATTTAGCACAAAATCTTTTGAATGTACAAAACATTAGACTTTTAATTATTATTCAATTTAGTCATTTAAGCTCACATATTATTAACATGTGAATTTATTTACATCCTTTCTTCTCATTTGAAATCTTATAATTTCTATACATCATAACTCATTATTCACTTCTCATCACTACTAATTCAATTAAAATTCACACACTATACATTCAATCATTAACATATATTAACTTAAATCTCTGAAATATAGAAATAAGGGTAGAATGAAGATTTACCTCTTTTCACAAGAGCTTCCTCATCTTTGTTTCTCTTCTAATTTTTTCTCACTCTCATCACTTCCATTCCTTCCTTTTTAACTTTTATCACTTCTAATTTCTCATTTCTCGCTTCTAAGATGAAAATATACCTCTCTAATATATCTACATCACTTCTCCTTTTGGGTGACTACGGGAATTGTAACATCTGAAATAGGGCCTAGTCAAAACAGTGGTTTCGGGACCAAAAATATGACATCAAAATATTTATTTTATGATTATTATGAGGTCTATAATATGATAATATGCATGTGTTAAAGTTTCATGAAGAAATTCTTTGAGTAAAATGTCCAATTGGAAATTAGGGACTAAATTGAATAAATTGCAAAACTTGGGTTTTAGAAGCAATTTGTATGAAATTGCTTTAGATTATTAATTAGAAGGTCTTTAGGACCAATTTGCGCAATTTCTAAGTGTTTGGACAAAAATAGGCTTGTATGGATGAAATCTTAAAGAAAGGGCTTAAGGGCATTTTGGTCATTTGGCATTCTAAAGAAATAAAATGGAAAAAATAAGCCAAAAATAAGCTCATTTCTTTCATGTTGCTATCGAAAATTTGGGGTTTTCCATAGCTAGGGTTTTCATGCTTTTCAAGCTCAATAGTAAGTGCTCCCAAGCCTCGTTTTTAATGTTCTTTGTATTTTTGAAATCTCAATAGCTTACTCTCTCTATTTCTACCCATATTTCATGCTAAAAATTTACCCATGCATGAGTTACTTGTATTTTGATGTTTAATGGAGAGATATGAAAGTTGGATGTGTGCTAAATATCTTTTCCTAGGTAATTTTCATGAAAAATCCCTAAAAGGACCTTTTTGCAAAAGGTATAAAGTATGAGGTAGAAATGTGAAATAATGGAAAAAATATGGGCTGCCATAAGAGAGAAAAATGTTCGGTTAGGCTTGGGTAAGGTAGAAATAGCATGCATTTCATTATACGACCTAGGGACTAAATCATAAAAGTATGAAAGGTTAGGGGCAACACGGTCATTCAGACTGGGGGTGAAATTTAGACTCAAAAAGTACAATGTGAGGAGTTGATGATTCACTTTTACTGTTATAGACCCCGAGAAACAAATTTCAAAGGTCAATCAAGGAAAATGAAAGGTTTCCAAATAACAAAAACACGATTTCGAGATGAGTAGCAGGTAAGTTCGGATAACTTAAAGTAAACTATTAATATGCCTAATTGCATGTGTTATAAATGCATGATATGTAGCTATAATGATGGCATGAAAATCCATGAAATATGTCAATAATAATGATATGATGATAAATGCCCCGGTTGAGGTTAAAAGGAAGTTCGATGGATAAACCATGACTTACATGCGACTTGAGATCCTGCATGTGTTGCAAAAAAGGATTTAGCCCGGACGGGTAAACCGTTGATCTCAAATATAAGAAGAATCTAGCCCGAACGGGTGTTCCTTGAGTGATCGGGCCTCCCGAATAATATGTGTGCATTATGGATTTAGCGCGGACAGGTAATCCGATTAGTGTTTGAATTTAGCTTGGACTGGTAATTTAGATCCGAACTCATTGAGGGTGTTTGTCGCTATAAGGGATTTAGCCTGGACTGGCAATCCCGACTTTAGTTATGAGTTTACGATACGGGGGATTTAGCCTAGACTGGTAATCTTGTCGTAAGATGTGAGGTTTGCGGGAGTGCATACATGAGACGATCGCTCTTATGACTTGACGGTGAATGGATAATCCATTGAGATTTCCTAGAAACTCAACGGGATTAATATGAATTATTTAAACGAAATGATAAATGATGAGCTCATCTAAGGAAAATTACATGATGCATTATTATTGTAACTAACTTGTTGATTGAATGCATGTGATAGGGAAACTATTTCGTTTTGGTTGCTTTATTTGCTTAATATGGTTGTATGCTAATTGATCGGTAAGTTTAATTTCTAGTTATCCAGGTTTACTAAGCATGTAAATGCTTACCCCTTTATTTTTCCTGTCTTACATAGCTCGAGGACTCGTAAAGATTGGAAGACGGTTGGAGAATTAACATACTATCAATTAGTCCATATTTGGTATATAGATAATTTTATTTTGCTCAATGGCATGTATAGGACTTCGATTCATTTTGTGTTATATGTCATTTGTATTGCCCATATGAAGGCTTGTAAAAGTTTACATATCCCTTAGTATTTAGCCATGAGAATTGGCTTATTTTGAAGTAAGCTATGACCTACAAATCTATGCATGTTTATGTTTTTATGGAGTGGCTTGCCCATAATTGGTAATGAGTTACAATAATGGGCCAACCTTAAAGGTGTTAATGAGATATGGAAATCCTTATCACAAAGGAAATAACCTAGCATGTATAAAAACTGGTGATATGAGGTTTACATGCAATGAGGTTTATCAAAGATGTATGCAAGTATATAATCTGGCATTATTATGTATTAAGGTAACCTATAAGTGTGATTGGTTGATAGAGGGTGACCAAAGGCTTAGAAAATAGCCTAACAAGGTCCACACGGGTTGACATACAGGCGTGTGTCTAGGCCGTGTGTGACATACGAATTGCCCCCATCGGCATGTGGTATGGTCGTGCGTCCCTTGCACCTAAAATTTTAAGTTAGTGTTGAGCACGGGTTAGACACACAGGCGTGTGTCTTGGCCGTGTGCCCCTAAATGCATGCTGATGTCATAAACAAAGAGTCACACGGGCTGAGGGTACGGGCGTTTCCCAAGCGATACTGGTGTGTCCCAAGCCACACAGGCGTGTGTGACCACACAGACCCAACCACAAGGGCGTGTGACTCACTAAAGTAGGAGAATTTATTAAATTGCCCAAAGTTTATCGAATGTTATTGTTTTTGTCCCGAATCGCTCAGAGGTATGTTTTAGGCTTTGAAGGCCTATATAAGGAGCAATATATATATGTTTGAAAAGTTTTAATTTTGGGCAAAATTTGGTAACCCGATTTTGTATGTTTATGAATTTTTAAGTTCGGTAACGGCTCGAACCCTGTCCCGGAGCTGGATATGGGTGAGGAGTGTTACATTTAGTGGTATCAGAGCTACGGTTTAGTCAGTTCGAGAACTACCATATGGAGTGTTGAGTTTCGCTATACATGCCATTATTTGAATATTGATATTGTGACATCTCCTAACTGTTTAAATTATTTTTGAATATAGTAAATGTCTTCCAATCAAGCTCAAGATGAGTCTGAGGGAGCCGAGAGCCATGCTCCAGCTTCCGTACAACGACCTATATCTAGTAGTAGTAGAAGGCTCAGGTCTGAAGGCCTGGAAGAGGCCAGAGCCGCCTTCTTTGACATGATGGACGAGTGGTTTGGGGATTATTTGAGAAATCGCCCCAGCATACCACGACCTCTGCCGCCCCCTAACCAACCTGATGAGGATTTTCCACGATGTATGGCACTTGTAAGAATTGGTAAGGCCCGTGTAGATAAGCTTAGAAAGTATGGGGCTGAGGAATTTAGAGCGAATATCGACGATGATGTTGAAAAAGCCAAGTTCTGGCTCGAGAATACTACTCGGGTATTAGATAAATTATCATGCACACCTGAGGAGTGCTTAAAGTGTGCCGTGTCTCTCCTGAAGGATACGGCATATCACTGGTGGAAAACTGTATCTTCAGTGATGCCAAAGGAAAACATTACTTGAGAATTTTTCCAAGCAGAGTTTAAGAAGAAATACATCAATCAAAGGTTTTTAGACTCAAAGAGAAATGAGTTCTTGGAACTCAAGCAAGGAAAAAAGACTGTTACCGAATACGAAAGGGAGTTTGTAAGGCTAAGTCAGTATGCCACTGAATGGGTTCAAACCGAGTCAGAAATGTGCAAACATTTTGAGGAAGGTTTGAGTGAGGAAATCAAGTTATTAATTGGGATCCTTGAGATACAAGAGTTCACCGGATTAGCTGATCGGGCCAAGAAGGTTGAGGAGCTCAATAATGAAAGAAAGAACCCAAAGAGAAAGGCTTGAGTTTCGAGCAAGAGATCCAGCAGTAAGGCACTCTTGCTTTCTTCAAAGAAGTCAAGGAGCCAGCATGAACGCTTCACTTCCTCAGTAGGATATTCGGGTAGAACGAGAGGCTCCAAATGACGCAATCAGAAGTCTTCCTCCCCGATGGTGACTAGTGTGGGGAGTGTAGATGACCAAAAGCCAAAGTGTAAGAGCCACAAAAAATTTCACTTCAGAGAGTGCCAAACGAAGAGCGGTGCATGTTTCAGATGTGGTTCTCTTCACCACTTCCTCAGAGACTACCCATAGCGGAATGAAAAAGAAGTGGAAGTGACTCTGAAGTCGAGTGCTCCCATTGCACGAGGTAGACCTTCTAGATAATTTGTAAGTGCTAGTGGTAGTCGAGCTGTGGCTAAAGACGCTGCAAAATCAGAGGCTCGAGCCCTGGCAAGAACTTATGCAATACGCGCTTGAGAGGAAGCCTTTGCTTCTAATGTTATTACGGGTAATTTTTCTCTTTTTATTGCATATGTTATTGCCTTAATTGACCCGAGGTCGACGCATTCATATATTTGCATGAGATTGGTATCTAGTATGAATATGCCCATTGAACCTATGGAATTCATTATACGAGTGTTGAACCCATTAGGAAAATCAGTCCTGGTTGATAAAGTTTGTAAGAATTGTCCTTTGACAATTCAGGGTCATTGCTTTCTGGCTAACCTTATGTTGTTACCATTTGATGAGTTTGACGTAATACTTGGTATGGATTGGTTAGGCGTGCATGATGTAATTGTGAATTGTGGTAGCAAGTATATTGAATTGAAATGCCCAGATGGTGAGATTCTATGGGTTGATTCAAGAGAATTGGGTACGCCACCGGTTGTAATCAAGGTAATGGTTGCCCAGAGGTATATGAGAAAAGGGTACGAAGCCTGCCTTGCTTTTGTATTGAACACTAAGGAAACAGAGTTGAAGATTGAGTCTGTGTCAATAGTGTGTGAATATCCAGACGTGTTCCCTGAAGAATTACCCGGATTGCCTCCTGTAAGAGAGATAGAGTTTAGTACTGAATTGGTGCCAGGAACAGCTCCCATTTCTATTGCTTCGTACAGGATGGCGCCAACCGAGCTGAAAGAGTTAAAAGCACAGTTGCAAGAGCTAATGGATAAAGGTTTTGGAAGGCCAAGTTTTTCATCTTGGGGTGCCCCTGTATTGTTTGTAAAGAAGAAAGATGGTTCGATGAGGTTATGTATAGATTATCACCAATTGAACAAGGTAACTATTAAGAATAAGTATCCTTTGCCAAGGATCGATGACTTGTTTCACCAGTTAAGAGGAGCCACTATGCTCTCTAAGATAGACTTGAGGTTCAGCTACTATCTGTTGCAAGTTAAGGAATCAGACGTCCCTAAGACAGCTTTTAGAATGAGGTATGGCCACTATGAATTCCTTGTTACGCCATTTGGGTTAACGAATGCACCGGCCATATTCATAGACCTAATGAATAGAATTTTTCAGCCATATTTGGATAAGTTTTTCTTTGTGTTCATTGACGACATTTTTATTTATTCCAAAGATGAGACAGAGCATGTGAAGCATTTGAGAACTGTGTTGCAGACCTTACGGGAAAAACAACTGTATGCTAAGTTTAGCAAGAGTTAGTTTTGGCTCCAAGAAGTTGGCTTTTTGGGTCATATAGTTTTGGGTGAAGGCATCCGAGTTGATCCAAGTAAAATCTCTACCATTGTTGAATGGAAACTGCCTAAAACTGTAACCGAGGTTAGAAGCTTTTTGGGTTTAGCCGGTTACTATCGAAGATGTGTGAAAGGATTCTCTATGATATTGACTCCAATGACGAGGTTGCTACAGAAAGACGTTAAGTTTAAATGGACAGAAAAGTGTCAGTAGAGTTTCGAGAAGTTAAAGACATTGCTGATTGAAGCTCCTGTTTTAGTATTACCTGAGCCGGGAAATGAGTTTGTAGTCTACAGTGGTGCATCCTTAAACGGACTGGGTTGCGTGCTTATGCAAGATGGCAGGGTGATAGCTTATGCTTCACGGCAATTGAAGCCACATGAGAAGAATTATCCGACACATGATTTAGAGCTCGCCGCCATTGTTTTTGCCTTGAAAATCTGGAGGCATTATTTTTATGGTGAGACTTGTCGTATATTTACCGACCACAAGGGTTTGAAGTATTTGATGACTCAAAAAGAATTGAATCTGAGATAGCAGAGGTGGTTAGAGTTAATTAAAGATTATGAGTTGATCATCGATTACCACCCGGGAAGGGCGAATGTGGTTGCCGACGTGTTAAGCAAAAAATCCTTGTTTGCACTGAGAGCCATGGATGCTCGATTAACATTACTTGATGATGGTTCAGCTTTGGCGGAGCTAAAGGCTAGGCCGACATTTCTGCAGGAAATTTATGATGCTCAATCTAATGACAGCGACTTACAGGCTAAAAGAATTCAATCTGAATCAGGCATTAAATTAGATTTTCGGATCAGTCCTGATGGATGTTTGATGTTCAGAGATAGGGCTTCCAAAATGAATTGAAAAGAATATCAATGAAAGGCCGAGATGTAGCCTATGCGGAGCAAGCCTACACTGGCTGAGATGAAGAAAATGTCGACACCGAGTACCCAAAGATAGTGAGCTTATTCAGAAAATCTTGCAAGAAGCACATGATAGTCATTTGTCTATTCATCAGGGAAGTACCGAGATGTACAATGATTTGAAAAAAAAATGTACTGGTGGAACGGCATGAAAAGAGACATCTCCGAATTTGTATCGAAATGCTTGCTATGTCAGCAAGTCAAAGTTGAACATCAAGTACCTTCAGGTTTGTTACAGCTTGTGATGGTCCCTGAATGGATGTGGGACAAAGTTACTATGGATTTTGTGACAGGATTGCCATCAACCGAAAAAGAAAGATGTTATAAGGGTTGTGGTGGATAAGCTGACAAATTTAACTCATTTCATTTCAGTAAGAATAGATTACTCTCTTGGTAGATTGGATGACTTGTATATATCTGAAATTGTGAGATTACACGAAGTACCGCTGTCGATTATTTCAGATAGAGACCCGAGATTCACTTCGAGTTCTGGAAGAAATTACAAGAAGCCTTGGGTACAAAGTTGAGCTTTAGTACAGCTTTTCGCCCACAGACAGATGGTCGGTCTGAGTGGACGATTCAGATACTTGAGGATATGTTGCGGTGTTGTATCCTTGAATTTCAAGGTAGCTGGGAAAAATATTTACCATTGGTAGAATTTGCCTACAACAATAGTTTTCAAATGAGTTTGAAGATGGCACCTTATGAGGCCTTGTATGGTAGAAAGTGTCAAACTCTATTGTATTGGTCAGAACTCAAGGAAAGTCAGATTCACGGGGTTGATCTGATCAAGGAAACTGAAGAAAAAGTTAAAGTGGTACGGGACTGTTTAAAAGTGGCATCAGATAGGCAAAAGTCATACGCTAATTTGACAAGAAAAGAGATTGAGTTCCAAGTTGGAGATAGAGTATTCTTGAAAGTATCTCCATGGAAGAAAGTATTGAGATTTGGCCAGAAAGGCAAATTGAGTCTGCGATTTATTGGACCGTATGAGATCATTGAAAGAGTTGGACCATTGGCCTATCGTTTGGCTTTGCCACCCGAATTGGAAATGATTCACAACGTGTTCCATGTATCTCTATTAATACGATATCGATCAGACCCCTCTCATGTGATTTCACCGACTGAGATTGAAATTCGACCGGATATGACTTATGGAGAGGAATCGGTCAAGATTTTGGCTCGCCAGATTAAAGAGTTGAGAAATAAATAGGTGGCTTTGGTAAAGGTTTTATGGCATCAACATGGTGTGGAAAAGGCTACATGGGAGCCGAAAGAAATCATGAGAAGCCAATATCTAAACCTGTTTACTGGTAAGACTTTCGAGGACGAAAGTCCCTAAATGGGGGAGAAATGTAACATCCTGACATAGGGCCTAGTCAGAACAATAGTTTTGGGACCATAAATCTGACATCAAAATATTTATTTTATCATTATTATGAGGTCTAGAATATGAGAATATGCATGTGTTAAAGTTTCATGAAGAAATTATTTGAGTAAAGTGTCCAATTAGAAATTAGGGACTAAATTGAATAAATTGTGAAGCTTGGGTTTTAGAAGCAATTTGTATGAAATTGCTTTAGATTATTAATTAGAAGGTCTTGAGGACCAATTTTCCTAATTTCTAAGTTTTTGGACAAAAATGGGCTTGTATGGATGAAATCTTAAAGAAAAGGCAGGCTTAAGGGCATTTTGGTCATTTGGCATTTAATGAAATAAAATGGAAAAAATAAGCCAAAAGTTAGCTCATTTCTTTCATGTTGCTGCCGAAAATTTGGGGTTCTCCATAGCTAGGGTTTTCAAGCTTCTCAAGCTAAATAGTAAGTGCTCCCAAGCATCATTTTAATGTTCTTTGTATTTTTGAAATCCCGAGAGCATACTCTCTCTATTTCTACCCATATTTAATGTTAGGGTTCATGTTTAAAAAATTACCCATGCATGAGTCACTTTTATTTTTATGTTTTATGGAGGGATATGAAAGTTGGATATTCGTTAAATATCTTTTCCTAGGTAATTTTCATGAAAAACCCTTAAAAGGACCTTTTTACAAAAGGTATAAAGTATGAGGTAGAAATGTGAAATAATGGAAAATGTGGGCTGGCATAAGAGGGAAAAATGTTCGGCTAAGCTTGGGTAAGGTAGAAATAGCATGCATTTCATTATATGAGCCTAGGGACTAAATCGTAAAAATGTGAAAGGTTAGGGGCAAAACGGTCATTCAAACTAGGGGTGAAATGTAGACTCAAAAAGTACAATGTGAGGAGTTAATGATTTACTTTTATTGTTATAGAGCTCGAGGAACAAATTTAAGAGGTCGATTGAGGAAAACGAAAGGTTTCAAAATAACCGAAACACGTTTTCGAGATGAGTACCAGGTAAGTTTGGATAACTTAAAGTAAACTATTAATAAACCTAGTTGCATGTGTTATGAATGCATGATATGTAGTTATAATGATGGCATGAAAATCCATGAAATATGTCAATAATAATGATATGCTGATAAATGCCTCGGTTGAGGTTAAAAAGAAGTTCGGTGGATAAACCATGATTTACATGTGATTTGAGATCCTGCATGTGTTGTATAAAAGGTTTTAGCCCGGACAGGTAATCCGTTAATCTCAAATATGAAAAGGATCTAGCCCAGACGGGTGTTCCTTGGGTGATCGGGCCTCCCGAATAATATGTGTGCATTATGGATTTAGCGTGGATGGGTAATCCGATTAGGGTCTGAATTTAGACTAGACTGGTAATTCAGATCCAAACTCATTGAGGGTGTTTATCGCTATAAGGGATTTAGCTTGGACTGGTAATCCCGACTTTACCTTATGAGTTTACGATACGGGGGATTTAGCCTGGACTGGTAATCTCGTTGTAAGATGTGAGGTTCGTGAGAGTGCATACATGAGATGATCGCTCTTATGACTTGACGGTAAATGGATAATCCATCAAGATTTCTTAGCAACTCAACGGGATTAATATGAAGTATATAAATGAAATGAAAAATGATGAGCTCATCTAAGGCAAATTACATGATGCATTATTATTGTGGCTAACTTGTTGATTGAATGCATGTGATAGGGAAACTATTTCGTTTGGGTTGGTTTATTTGCTTAATATGGCTGTATGCTAATTGATCAGTAAGTTTACTTTCCAGTTATCCGGGCTTACTGAGCATGTAAATGCTTACCCCTCTCTTTTCCCTGTCTTACAAAGCTCGAGGACTCATAAAGATTGGAAGACAGTTGGAGAATCAACACACTATCAATTAGTCCAGATTTGGTACATAGATACTTTTATTTTGCTCATTGGCATGTATAGGGCTTCGATTCATTTTGTGTTATATGTCATTTGTATTGCCCATATGAAGGCTTGTAAAAGTTTACATATCCCTTAGTATTTAGCCATGAGAATTGGCTTATTTTGAAGTAGGCTATATCCTACAAATCTATGCATGTTTATGTTTTCATGGAGTGGCTTGCCCATAGCTGGCAATAAGTTACAATAATGAGCCAACCTTAAAGGTGTTAATGAGATATGGAAATCCTTATTACAAAGGAAATAACCTAGCATGTATAAAAACCAGTGATGTGAGGTTTACATGCAATGAGGTTTATCAAGGATGTATGCAAGTATATAATCTGGCCTTATTATGTATTAAGGTAACCTATAAGTGTGATTGGTTGATAGATGGTGACCAAAGGCTTAGAAAATATCCTAACAAGGTCCACACGGATCGTCCCCATGGGCGTGTGGTATAGTCGTGCGTCCTCTGCAGCTAAAATTTGAAGTTAGTGTCGAGTACGAGCTAGACACACGAGCTTGTGTCTTGGTTGTGTGCCCCTAAATGCATGTTGATGTCATAAACAGAGAGTCACACGGGCTGAGGGCACGGGCGTGTCCCAAGCCACACGGGCGTGTGTGACCACACGCCCCCAACCACACAGGCGTGTGTGACTACACGCCCCCAACCACACAGGCGTGTGACTCACTAAAGTAGGAGAATTTATTAAGTTTTCCAAAGTTTATCGAATGTTTTCGGTTTTGTCCCGAACCACTCCGAGGTATGTTTTAGGCTTGAAGGCCTGTATAAGGAACAATATATATAGGTGTTTGAAAAGTTTTAATTTTGGGAGAAATTTGGTGACCCAATTTTGTATGTTAGTGAATGTTTAAGTCCGGTAACGCCTCGAACCCTGTCTCGGAGCTAGATACGACTGAGGGGTGTTACAGGAATCTTCAAGGAACTTGGAAGAAAAAATAGAATTTTATGACAATGGACCAGATTGTAAGAAAATGATATCCACTTCTTATCTATATATAAAGTGACGTGAGAAGCACGAAGAGATGAGTGAATTTTTCTACATTTTTTATATAAATATCTCACTTTAATTCATTTATTAAAATATTAAAATATTTTATAATATAATAAAATATTCCATCAATCATAATTTAATACTTTTCTTCTTTAATTATTACACCGTATAATTATCTAATTTAGGTAATGATCATTTTACTCTTCATGTTACTTCAAATTTCCATCCTTGAATTATTAATTATTTTTGGTAAAGTTATGATTTAGTCTCTCGTATTTCTCTACTTATTCAATTTGGTCTTTGCACCCCAATTTCATCTCATAAGAAATTGGGCTATTTCTTTTTTTTCTCCTTCAATTTTCCCATTTTTATACCTTAACCCCACAATTTTGAATAATTATTCTTGAACCTTAAAACCTTTTGCATCTTTATGATTTAATCCTTATTTTAATTTAGTATACCGCAAAGTATTTTTCATGTAACACCCTTAACCTGTATCCATTGCCAGAATAGGGTTACGAGGCATTACCGATCAAAGCACAACATAACTTATACATTTTTCATACATGATTCAATTTCACATAAATATCAATGTAACATAATCACATTGTCCTAAGGCTCTATGAGACCTTAAAACACGTCTGGAAAAGGTTCAAGACTAAACCAATAACATTTAAAAACTTTGGAAACCTTAGAAAATTTTCAAACATTTAAGGGTCACACCCCGTGTGAACAGGCCATGTGAGACCAAAACGCCTGTGTCTCATGTCGTGTGAAAAAAGGGCATAGATATTGACTTGCACCACATGGCCGAAGATGCGTTCGTGTCCCTTGGCCGTGGGAAATCTGGAGGGGCTACTAACTTGGGTCACATGGCCAGCCACACGCCTATGTGCTAGCCCGTGTGTCACACATGGCCAGTAGACACGCCCATGTGTCTAGGCCATGCCAAACTTGTAGGGTATATTGACTTAATTCGAAAGGATACCCCAGGGGACACACGGCTATGTACCAAGGCCATGTGTCACACATGGTCGAGTCACACGCCCGTGTGCTCAGTCGTGTGGAGTAAAAATAGGCTTGATTGAAGCCACAGTTCTCACCCTCATTGAGCATACCTAAAGCATCACATTTCATGCCAATTCAATACATTAATAGGTAGCCAAACAATGCTATTTCATAATCAAGCATTCATACACTCAATTCGATACCATTTGTACATTCAAACAAATACTAAACTAGCATGATTCATTCCTCATTACTCACATATTCAAACATATACCAAAATACATATCATACCCATCAATATAATCTATTTCAATATGTATTTTTACTACCATCAATCACACACAAAGCTTGACTCATAAATCATCTATTAGCCATTCCTTTAACAAGTCCAAAATCATGCTTTTCATAAGTAAATACTCATCATATACCAAATGACCAAATGATCAACTTCAACCATCACCAACCGTACCAAATTATGCCACTATACAAGGGAAATTACACATCAAACATAAGTCATTAATAAGCCATATAAAATGGCCAAATACATCACCAAAATCTTTACCAAAAAGACTCAAGCCTATACATGCCATGTAACCAATGTCACAAAACTCATAAGTACCAAACCATAGCTGGATAGTGTGATGAAATCTCCAATGACTTCCAACTTGAGCAAACCTCTGAAACTCTATAAACATATCAAAGAAAACAAAGTAAGCTATAAAGCTTACTAAGCTCGTATGATACAAATTTATCTTATTGAATAAACACATATGAAGCATTTATATATACTATAATATAAATTCATTTGATTTCACATTTATACCATAATTCCAATCGCATAATTAACAAAGCTTCACAAGTTTATTAATTTCTATGCTTATACGGGTCAAAAACATTCTTATCAATTTGATCACATTTACATATACAAAATCAACTATCAATATAACTTCATTTAAACCAACATTCCTTACATTTTCTTTAGCCAAGGTGAATCGTGTTAATTATCATTAAGTAACGGTATTTTGCACTTTTTATACCTTATGTATATAGTTAAAACAAACATAACTCATCCATATAGCCAAATGAACCCATTTTGGCATTAAATATATTTATACACAAATCTTTCTCATTTTATATACATGATACAATACGAACTCACCACTTTCGTTTGATTCTCACGTAAGTTTTGTACGTACCTTTATTACTTATTTCGATCGTACTTTTGTTCTTGTCTTGACTATGCCCGTTGAACTATTTGAAATTGTTAAGGATACTCGGCAATCACATATAGCTCGTACAATGCCATATCCCATATATGGTCTTACATGTTATCACATATCGATGCCACTGTCCCAGACAAGGTCTTATATGAAATCGATTAATGACTCTAATGTCCCAGACATGGTCTTACCCGTAATTGTAATTCAATGCCAATGTCCCAGACATGGTCTTACATGTAATCACATCTAGGTAACCTAATGTCATGACATTTGTATCCTATACTATTCCTAAGGTTCGTACTGACTTTTGGACATCAGAACTCTGTCATTTTTGGCTGATAATCATGACCATCCAGCATTGAATTCAATTCAATAATAAATAAGCATTTATAACAAAATTAAGTACGTTTATTAGATACGAACTTACCTCGTTCGCTATAACGACGAATTAGGTCGACTAATCCCATACTTTGTTTTCCTCCATTCTAGATTTGAATCTCATTTTTCTCAATCTATATAATAACAAAATTTACTTATTTAATCATTAATTCATTCAATTTAACACAATTTATATATTTTGGCAAAATTACACTTTTTCCCCTATTATTACACATCTTTTCAATTTAGTCCTTATAACATAAAATTGAAAATTCATGTAATTAAGGACAAGCCCATGCTAGCTAAATTTTATCCATACTACTAGCAACCCATATTTTCCTAATAACCACACTTTAACCACATAATTTCAATCTTTCACAATTTAATCCCTAATTAGCATTTTCATCAAAAATCACTTTATAAAATATGAAAATCTAACATCAAATTTTCATATTTCACCATTGAACATCAAAGAACACATAAGCTCATCAATGGAAATGATCAAAATCTTTAACAGTTTTGAAATCGAAGAGACGGGCTTGCTAAATTAATCTGCAACAATCTCAAAAACGTAGAAACTATTAAAAACGGAACAAAAATCGTACCTATTTGATCATAAATAGCATGGTCGAATGCTTTGTGTTCTTGAATGGACTTTTTCTTCTTCCATTTCGGCAAGAAAGATGAACATGCATCTTTTTTTCATTTTGTTTTTCTATAATTAATATCTTTTATTAACCATTTACTGTAATAACCTTTAAACACTTTAAATTTCTCCATCATGCCAAGCCACCACATTCCACTTGCACAAAAATGTTGTAATAACTACATAAGGACTTTCATATTAAGATTTCATAGTTATTAGGCACTTTTAGCTTATAGAACTATACTTTTACACCTTACGCGATTTAGTCATTTTTACCAAATTAAGCATTTAAACAGTAAAATTTCTTTATGAAAATTTCACACCATCATATATTCATGCTGTAAGATATAATATAATAATAAAATAATCATTTCAACTTTGGATTTGTGGTCCTGAAACTACTATTCTGTTTAACCCTAAAAACGGGCTGTTACATTTCAATTTAAATTTCTTTGATACTCCTCAACCTTCTCTTTTATCACTTTCATTTCCTTATTTTACTTTAAGAAATCAATTGTACACTCTTGATTTATAACTTCTTTTAAAATATAAAAATTTTAGTGGTGTTACAAGTTTATTGCCATGGCTTATTTGAGCACTACTAGATAATATATCATAATATTAAACAAGGTATGTATGCAATATTTGCTTAAGTTATTCTTCTTTCACAATGATCAGAGCTTAAATTTCTTAACTTATTAAAGTTCAACATCTTACTTGAATTGCTTTATGCCTTCTTTTATTTAAACCTTTGTACTTCATATTTGAAATATTATTGACTTTCAAGATATTTGTTGAGAATGTACCTTAGACTTGCTTAATAATAGGTTCGTAGACTAAGTTTTTAGGGATTTTTAATTTTTGAATTTTTTGTCACATGATTTTAGGAGTAAGTTAAGTGTTTATGGCATGATTTTAGAAATAAATTTAACAGGTTTCTGTTATTTTTTTGCTATATAATTTGAACAATATAACAGATTATAGTGTGCTTCCAATATATCTTTCTTTCATATTTTTTGTGTTTTACATTTTCTACTAAAATACCAACAATTGTCATCAGAGCTTTTATCTTAAAGGATCTGTGAGTTGAGAGAAACACATAAGCTTTAGATATGGAAGCTAACATAACATCATTTTCGCATATTATTCCACCAATTTTTTATGGTGATAGCTAACAAGCTTGGGCTATTAGAATAATAGTCTATCTTGATGTGATGGATATTTGGGAAACATTAGAAGAAAACTACGATGTTCAATCTTTGCTAGTAAATCCAATGATGAATCAACTAAAGACTCACAAAGAGAAAAAATAAGGAAATCCAAACCTAAAGCATGTCTTTTCTTTACTTTTTTAAGCAAAATATTTATAATAATAATGTATTTGGGGTTATCAAAAGAAATTTGAGACTACCTCGGTAAATAATACCAAGGCAATGAAAGAACAAAAAATATGCAGGTGTTTAATCTGATCAGAGGGTTTGAAATGATGAAAATGAAGGAGACAGAAACCATTAAGGACTATTCCGACAAGTTGGAGGGCATAGCAAATAAGGTAAGATTGTTGGGTAAGGATTTTTCCAATGTTGAATAGTGAAAAAAATTCTTGTCAATCTACTTGAAAATTATGAGTCTAAAATTTATTTATTAGAATAATCTAAGGATTTTTCAAGTATATCCTTGGTAGAATTAGTAAATGCACTGCAGGCTCCAAAACAAAGGAGAACGGTGAGACAAGAAGCATCAGAAGAAGGTGCTTTTTGGGCAAAGTTCAAAATTTGAGAGGTAGAAATAAGAAAGATAATGCTAGCAATAATGTAACACCCCTAACCCGTATCTATCACTGGACTAAGGTTAAGAGGCATTACCGATCATATCGAAACATTTTGCAAACCATTCATAATCAAAAGTCATGTATTGACATATCATAGCAATTCCTACAAATATAGTCCCTTTAGAAGGTTTACGAAACCTTAAACATGCTTTAGAAAGGGGTCGTGACTAAACTGAGCACATACAAAATTTTTCAAAAAATTAACAAATTTTCAATGTTATAAAGGTCACACACCTATGTGAACAGGTCGTGTGCCTCACACGGCATTAGACATGCCGGTGTGTCTAGGCCATGTCAAATCAGCGCATGCATACTGAATTATTCAAACGGCCACAAGACAAGCCCGTGTACCTTGGTCGTGGTCAAAACTGAATTGGGTCACACGGTTAGCCACACGCCCGTTAGCCTTGGTCGTGCTCGAAACTGACTTTATATTGTAGGACTACTCCAGGGGACACATGGCCGTGTAACGCGACCGTGTGTCGACACGGCTGAGACACACGCCAATGTGGACAAAAATAGGCCATTTGAAAAGCCAATTTTCCACCCAATTTGGGTCATACCTACAAGCATAAAACCAAGCACATTTGCGCTATAACAGTCCGGTTTAGACCCTAGTCAGAATAGTGGTTTCAGGACCACAGATCCGAGCCAGAAAAATAACTTAATATTATTTTCCATGCTTATTATATGTGAGTTGACATGTGTGAAAATTTCGTATGAAAATTTAATCATTTGTGATCTCAATTTTATAAAAGGACCTAATAGCGTAAAATGTAAAAGTGGCTTTCTAATTGTTAAAGTGCCTATTTGCTATGTCTTTTTAAATGAGAGGTCCTTATGTTGATATTTGACCATTGAAAAATTGAATGGACATATTTCCAAAGGTTAGTGGAATTTAAATGTTTATAATAAGGTTAAATAAGTAAATTTTACCATTAATGTTAATTTAATTAAAACAAAAACATGAAATTAAGTTATTATCATCATCTTAGCCGAATTCATCAAAGAAAAAGAATGAATAAAAGCTCTTAGGGTTTTGGCACTTTGATTTATGATTGAGGTATGTGTTTTGACCCATTTTCGATAATTTTTATGTTTTTGTGATCGTTGCTCTGTATACTAGCAAGACCATGTCTCAATTTCCAAAATTGTTGATGATTTTGAGTTGAGCCATTGATGAAATTATTGTTTTTGTGAAGTGTGATGATAGTTTATGGAAGCTTGATGTTGGGTTAATATATTTTGTCCTTGGATTTTTGATGAATTTGAGTAAAATGAACTAAATTGTGAAATTTGTAAATTGAGGGACTAAAATGTGAAATAAATGAAATATATGGGCTTATATGAACATCATGAAAATTTGGCTAGGCATGTGTGCAAAGAAATCATGTGTATTTTGTGATTTTGTGAAATAGGGACTAAAGTGTTAAAATATAAAAATGTGAGGGCTAATTTATAAAATGCCCTAAATATGTGTTTTTTGATTGACTTGAATGAATGTGAGTTTGAATAAGTTAAATTTGAATTTATACAGATCAAGAACCAAAGAAAACAAAATTAAACTGGGGAAAATCGAAAATCTGCGAGTATTATTGTTTTTAATTCCGTTCATCCATATCTGTACGAGGCAAGTCAATATACAAATAAATATGTTTTTAATTGAATTATTATTGTTTATATGCTCTTGAACAATGATAAATGATTATATGTGTTGAGTATGAGATATCCGAGAAAGTATCGAAAAAGCTTCAACGTCCGAAAAGCCTTGTACGAACCATAGGAATAGTTTGGATACATATGTCATGACATAGGATCCGATATGTGTTTTCGTGTAAGACCACATCTAAGACATTGGCATCTACTTATGATTTACGTGTAAGATCATGTTTGGGACATTGGCATCGTATTTGATTTCGTGTAAGATCTTGTTTAGGACAGTGGCATCGATATTTGATTATATGTAAGACCACGTTTGGGACATTGGCATTGTATGAGCTTTCTGAGCTATCCGCGTATCCTTATGATTCCGAACTGTTCAATAGACATTCCAAGAATATGGTTGACTATGTGAATTTATATCCGAACCAGGTACATTTGAATTATATACTATGTTTGAGAATGAAAGGTAAGTATATGTACCTTGGTGAGCATATGATATAAGTATGAGTGGCTATGAAAATGAGTTATGATATATATATGTATGAATCATATTCAAATGAACTATAAGAAATAAATGGCTACGTGAATGTATTTTGCATTGAAATCATATGAATGAATTGATCTAGATTGATGTTATTTGTGAAGTTTATTTGTATATGGCTTACTAACCTTTTGAAAGCTTACTCTGTATGTTTTTCAACTATTTTATAGTTATCGAAGCTACTAAGAGCTTGGAGATCATCGAGGATCATCACCACACTATCGACTCTATTTTGGTACCTTTTGAAAATGTATATATTAAAGTATGACATGTATAGGCTAGAAGTTCTTAAATATGTTTTATAAAGTGTATATCATGCCATGTGATATGGCTAGATTTAAGTTGATATTTGATTTAGTTTTGGTAGGTTGATGTGTTAAGAAATGGTATGTATGATGTGTTCTTGAATGACCTAGTGATAAATGGTCAATTTGGTAAGTTGGTAATGTGATTTAGTTGTAGAAATGTTGTGATTTTGGTATGGATTTGAATGTGAAACTTAGTGATAAGGACATGTATAATTAACTGTGTATGGTAGGTAAATATAGTATGTTTTATTTAGATAATGAGCATGAATGTGGTTGACTATGATATGGTATATATATATGAGGTGTGTCTTGGTTTTGAATTGGTTGAAAATTGGGTACAAAATGTTTTGATTTTGATGCTTGTGGGGAGGACCCTTAAGGGGTGGAATTTTGGCCTTGTAAATGGCCTATTTATGCCCAACAGGTGTGTGTCTTACCGTGTTGCTCGAGGGCCATTTAAAAATGAGCTTGAGCAGATCACACGGTTGCACACAAGGGAGTGTGCTAGGTCGTGTGGCCAAGTCAGTTTCGAGCATGGGCTAGACAAACAGGCGTGTGATTGGCCGTGTGACCCAAGTCAGTTTTGACCACTGCCAAGGCACACGGGCGTGTCTTGTGGCCATGTGAGTAAGTCAGTATGTATGCCCTGTTTTGCCATGGCTTAGACATACGGGCGTGTAACAGTTTGGTTTTGATGCTAGTCAGAATAGTGGTTTCGGGACCACAAATCTGAGTCTAAAAAATAATTTAATATTATTTTTTGTGTCTATGATATGAGAATTTGCATCTGTGAAATTTCTGTGATTTAATTTGTCTGTTTCTGTGCTTAATTATGAAAAAGGATTAAATCGCGTAAAGTGTAAAAGTTGAGTGCTAGATGTTAAAGAACCTATTTGGCTTGGCTTTTAAAATATGGGTCCTTGCATGTCAAATTTACCATTTATGTTAATGGTGGACAATTATGGACATGTTAGGTAAGTTTTAATGATTTATTACTAAAGGGCATTATGGTCATTAGCCAATTAAACATATGTTAAATAATTATAAAATAAAATAGTATTCATTTTTTTACCATTATCTTGGCCGAATGAAGCAAGAAAAAGAGCCAAATTGGGGTTTTGATGTTCGGCTCGCTTAATCCTTGATTAAGATATGAATTTTCGTCCGGTTTTGATAATTTCTACGTTTTTCTGATCGTTGCTTCATGTTCTTCAAAGCCCATGTCTGAATTTCTGTTTCTGTTAAAGATTTCATGAAATGCCATTGTTGATATCATGAGTTTTGTGATGTTTTTTGATGAATTATGAAGGCTGGTTAGATGAGTTATATGTTTTCTTCTTGAATTTTTGATGAAATGAGCTATTTGGGCTAATTTGTGAAAATGAGGTTTTGAAGGACTAATTTGTGAATTTAACATATTGTATGGGCCTATATAGAATCCATGAAAATTTGGCTAGCACTTTTTGCAAAGAAATTTTACATATTGGAGATTTTGTGAAAAATAGACTAAATTGTCAAAGTGTGAAAATGTAAGGGCTAAAATGTAAAGTGCCCTAAATATGTGTATATGGATTATATTGAATGAAATGAATGATTAAATGGTTGAATTCGTATTGTATTAGATCAAGAACAAAGAAAATCGAACTTAGATCGAGAGAAGTCCAAGGTAGTCGAATAGTCGACTCATTTTCGTCTGAAATTCGTACGAGGTAAGTCAAACTACACTTATGCGTTAAGTTGATTAAATTCTGTGTTTATAAAGTGTTATCTATATTGGACGGCCTTGAAAGCTTGATAAAAGAACGTGGGTATTGATCTAAATTATCGTATAAGACCGTGTCTGAGACACTGGCATCGATTTGAAATTTACCTGTAAGACCATGTCTGGGACATCGGCATCGTATCTGTTTACATATAAGACTCTGTCTGCGACAGAGGCATCGATACTGAATTTCATCTAAGACCACGTATGGGACGTCGGCATTGTACTTGTCTGTGAATATCTATTCTGTTTCTGGATTGTCTGATGATAAAGTATGAGATATGAAATGTATAATTCCTACAGGTACATTCGTATCGTACTTAATTTCTGAATATGAAAGACTCTATTTCTTCGAAGTAGGTTCGGAATCATGGAAATGAATATGATATGCTTACAAGCAAATGAGCATGGTTAAGTTTATGAACAACTCTAAGAAATGGCTATGAATTCTTATTGTTGTTTTGAACTACATATATATGCTTTATGTAATTAAACCAATTGTGTTTGGCTTACTAAGCTCTTCGTAGCTTACTCTGTGTGCTTACTATCTGTTTTACAGTTATCGTAGCTACTGAATGCTCGGGAATAGTCGAGGATTATCATCACACCATCAACCTCTTTTTGGTACTTTCAGAAATATACATAATTATGTATGGCATGTATAAGCTAGAATGGATTAGTTGATATGTATGTGCAGGTTATGCCATTTGAATTGGCTAGCAAATGATATATTTGTGTATTGTTTTGGAGTATGTCTTAATGTGCTATGTTCTAATGTGATTTGGTCATATTTGAGCATTGAATTGGTTGGAAATGTTGGTATACTTGTTGTATATTAATGTTTGTAGGATTGGAACCATATGGGGTGGCAAATTGGCTTAAACCAAGCCTACATTGTGCCAGACGGCTAGGGAACATTGGCGTGCCTTGTGGCCGTGTGGGAAAGTCAGTAGCTAGCTAAATTTTACACGGTCATGGCACACGGTCGTGTTTGTTGGCTATGTTAAAAAGTCAGTATAGGACCTTTTTTTGGCACAGTTTGACCACAAGGGCGTGTGACTTGGCCAGTTTTAAAAATATTGATTAAGTTCTGAAATTTCTGAATAAGTTCGGTTTATTTCCGACCTTCCCTAAATGTATGTTTTAGGTCTAGTAGACCATCTTAATGGATGAATTGTGGATGAATATTTATGTATTGATTTTATATGCCATCTGTGAATCTGTATTACACTGAAATGCTCTATCTGTCCAATGAGTCCCCTTTTCTATTTCGGCGACGGTTACGGGATAGGGGTGTTACATTCTATTGGTATCAGAGCTATGGTTTAGTCGGTCTAGGACTACCATAGTGTTTATGAGTCGAGCTATACATGCCATATATTTGAATCTGTGATAGTGTGATGACTCCTGACTTTGAAATGTGCTTTTATATAGCAAATGAATCCCGATAAAGTTATAGCTGACGATGTCTCCCGCGCAAGGGGCAGTGCAAGATGATTCATGATCAGCTATGAGTAGCTGTGATAGTGAGGCTAAGCAAGCCTTCTATCAGATGATGAATGAATGGTTCACCCAATACATTAGAACCAATCCGACTGTACAACAACCTCTACTCCCGGTTAATCCTTCTCAGATTCTTGTCGTGACTTCTATGAATCCGGTTCAGCTAAATAGACCAGCAGTTGATAAGATTAGAAAGTATAAGGGTGAAGATTTTCGAGCTACAATGAATGATGATGCTGAAAGAGCCGAATTCTGGTTAGAAAATATAATATGGGTATTTGATGAAATGTCTCTGAATCCAGAAGAATGTGTTAAATGTGACGTTTCACTTCTGAGAGATACGGCGTATCACTAGTGGAAAACTTTAATATTTGTGGTTTCGAGCGAATGGGTTACCTGGGATTTCTTCCAAGCTAAATTTCGGAAGAAATACATTAGTCAGAGATTTATTGATCAGAAACGTAAAGAGTTTCTCGAGCTTAAACAGGGTCGTATGTCCGTTACTGAATACGAATGGGAATTTGTGAGATTGAGCCAATATGCTCGGGAATGTGTATCAAATGAAGCAATAATGTGCAAAAGATTTGAAGATGGACTAAACAAAGATATTCGTCTGCTAGTGGGGATTTTGGAGATTAAAGAAATGGTAGTGTTTATTGAGCGAGCATGTAAAGCTGAAAAATTAAGCAAAGAGAAAAGAAAAGTTGATTCTGAAGCTAGAGATGCTAGGAAGAGATCTTCGAGTAAATCATTTTAGTTTGGATCAAAGAAATTTTGAGATGATCGAACCGTTCAAATACTAATGTGGGACATTCAAACCGAGATCGAGTTAGATCGTATTCGAACACCAGAGCCCTTGTTACTTCTGTTGCAAGTGTTGGAAATGTCTGATCTGAGAAACCTGAGTGTAAACATTGTGGTAAAAGACATCCCGGAAATTGTAGATTGAATGACTGAGCCTATTTTCGATGTGGATCTCTGGATCATTTTATAAGAGATTGTTCTAAACCCACTGAGCAAAAGAATGTACAAAATCTGAGACAGAGTAACACGTCAGCTAGAGGTAGACCTTCCAGAAACACGAAAAATACAAGTGGTGATCAAAGAGCTACTAGGGATACTGCTGTTAGATCTGAGGCCAGAGCACCTGCTAAGGCCTATTCTATCCGAGCTCGTGAGGAAACCTCGTCTCTAGACATGATTACTGGTACTTTTACTCTTTATGATACTTCTGTGATTGCATTGATAGACCCTGGATCAACACATTCTTATATTTGTATGAATTTAGTGCACAGTAAGACTTTACCTGTAGTGTCTACTGAATTCGTAATTTGATAAAGTCTACAAGAATTGCCCGTTTATGATTCGAGATATTTGTTTTCCTGTTGATCTGATGCTTTTACCTTTCGATGAATTTGATATAATTCTGGGGATGGACTGGTCAACATTGCACGATGCTGTTGTGAGCTGTAAAAGAAAAGTCATTGATTTAAGGTGTAAGAATGATGAGATAATTCAAATTGAGTCTAGTGATCTAAATTGATACCAGCTGTGATATCTACAATGAGAGCACGGAAATATGTAAAGAAAGGTTGTGAAGCCTACTTAGCTTATGTGTTTGACTCAAAAGTGAATGATAACAAAGTTGAATCAGTGCCTGTTTTTTGTGAATTCTCTGACGTGTTTCCTGAGGAGTTACCTGGTTTGCCTCCGATTCGAGAAGTCGAGTTTGGCATTGAATTAGTACCTGGTACTACTCTGATTTCGATAGCTCTGTATAGAATGGCTTCGACCGAGTTAAAAGAATTAAAATCTCAGTTGCAAGAATTAACTGATCGAGGGTTTGCTAGACCAAGTTTTTCACCATGGGGTGCTCCTGTTCTGTTTGTGTAAAAGAAAGATGGCACAATGAGAATGTGTATTGATTACCGACAACTTAATAAAGTGACTGTAAAGAACAAATACCCTCTGCCTAGAATTGATGATTTATTCAATCAGTTAAAAGCTCTGTTAACTGAAGCTCCGATATTGGTACAACCTGAGTCAGGTAAAGAATTCGTTGTTTACAGTGATGCTTCATTGAATGGACTCTGTTGTGTTTTAATGCAAGAAGGAAAAGTTGTTGCTTATGCTTCGAGACAATTAAAGCTGCATGAGAAGAACTATCCAACACAAGACCTCGAGTTAGCTGCCATTGTATTTTCTTTGAAGATCTGGCGTCACTATTTGTTTGGTGAGAAATGTTACGTGTTTTCTGATCATAAAAGTCAGAAGTATTTGTTGACGTAAAAAGATTTGAATTTGCGACAGAGAAGATGGTTAGAACTGTTAAACGATTACGAACTTGTGATTGATTATCATTCGGGCAAAGCTAATGTTGTTGCTGATGCATTGAGTAGGAAGTCGTTGTCTGTGTTGTGTGCTATGAACGCTAATCTAGCATTGTCTAATGATACTTTGGTTTATGTCGAACTGAAAGCAAAACCTTTGTTTATACAACAAATCTGTGAAGCTCAGAAATCTGACAATGAATTGATAGCTAAACGAACTCTGTGTGATTCTGAATTCCGGGTTGATGTTAATAATTGTTTAAGATTTAGAAATAGACTTTCTGTTCCGAGAAATCCAGAGTTGATTCGGATGATTTTGAGTGAAGCTCACAGCAGTAGATTTTCTGTACATCCGGGAAGTACGAAAATGTATAATGATTTGAAACAACTATTTTGGTGGCCGAGAATGAAAAGAGATGTTTCTGACTTTGTTTCGAGATGTTTAATCTGTCAGCAAGTTAAAGCTGAACATCAGGTGTCATCTGGATTATTACAACAGATTATGATTCCAGAGTGGAAATAGGATCGAGTGACCATGGATTTTGTTTCGGGTTTGCCTCTGTCTCCGAAAAAGAAAGATGCAATTTGGGTTGTAGTTGATCGTTTGACGAAATCAGCTCATTTTATTTCGATTCGGTTTGATTATTCACTCGATAAGCTAGCTGAGTTGTATATTTTTGATATTGTGAAATTGCATGGTGTACCATTGTCAATAGTATCTGATAGAGACCCGAGATTTACATCACGATTCTGGAAGAAATTACAAGATGCTTTGGGTACTAAATTGCATTTTAGCACTGCTTTTCATCTACAAACAGATGGTCAATCTGAGTAGATTATTCTGATACTCGAGGATATGTTGAGATGTTGCATTTTCGAGTTTGAAGTTACGTAGGAATAGTATCTACCTTTGATTGAATTTGCCTATAATAATACTTTCAATCGAGTATCGAAATGGCATCGTACGAAGCTTTATATGGTAGAAAGTGTAGAACTCCGTTATACTGGTCTGAGCTTAGTGAGAATAAGATTTATGGTATTGATCTGATAAAAGAAACAGAACAAAGAGTGAAAGTAATCCGAGATAGTCTGAAAGCTGCCTCTGATCGTTAGAAATCATATGCGGATTTGAAAAGAAAAGATATCAAATTTAAGATTGGTGATAAAGTGTTTTTGCAAGTATCTCCGTAGAAGAAACTGTTTCGATCCAGTAAAAAGGGCAAGTTGAGACCAAGGTTCATCGGACCGTATGAAATCATTGAGCGTGTAACACCCCGAATTTGAGCCTAGAAGTATTAGGCCTTGAGTGGGGGTCCGTAAGGAGGTTGTATATAGGTATTTAATTGTGCAATGAAATGAAACAATTAAATTTTTACTTTAGTGGTTAATGGTTTTGAGAAGTGTTGGAGAAATCTTGGGTTTAAACTTGGGCTTTACAAAAAATTTTGGTATTAAGTGAAAAAAAAACTTAGATGCTTGGATGAGGGCCTTTTAAATTATTTTGGTAAATAAATGACACAAGGAAGCATGTAGTCTAGTGGTTGTGGCGTCATTAAGGTTGTATAGGAGTCTGGGTTCAAGCCGTGGCTCTTGCAATTTATTTTGGTTTTTTTTAGGGAACCTGGACTTTGGCCTTCAGACCTTATAATTAATTGGGGATAAAATATAACAAAAAAAGCCTCGTGGTTTAGTGGCAAGTAGCATGTGGAGCATCTGAGGGGAGGCATGGGTTCGAATTCCATGGCAAGCAAGGAGCATTTATTTTGCTAATAGGGGGCGGCAAGAGTTGGTGTTGAATTTAAACTCTGATGATGGAGGGATCCCACATCAGGAAGCTAACATAAGAGGGGATGCGAAGCTGGCTTTAAATAGAGAGAACCATGAGGAGAGTAGAGGTACCTTTCTTGGCTGATCCCTTTCGCTATATGGCGTGCTCGTCTGGGTTGGGTGTCGGCTAAGAGTGCTCGGAGCGTGGATTAACTCTAGTCTCCTATCAGGTGTGTAGTTCTCACGACTCTAGCTGTAGGATGGCTACTTTGGGCTGCGATGGGCCGAAAGGGGCCATGTGGGCCCAATGGGCCTACGGGCCCAATTGGATAAGTTGTTTGATTGTGTAGTAAATATTGGACTAGGCTAGGTGAATCTTATATCTGTGGCTAGATTTGGGCTAAAAGGGCCATACGAGCGTGTGGGCCCATTTGGGCCGAAAAGGGCTTTAGCCCCATTCGTATTGTTATCCCTGTTTAGAATACTTTAGTTTACCAAATTACTGAAATACCCTCGACTTGTAAAATTACCAAAGTACCTCCAATTTATAAAATTACCCAAATATCCTCGATTTGTAAAATTACCAAAATACCTTCAATTTTTAAAATTTCTGAAATACCCTCGATTTTGTAAAATTACTGAAATACTCCTGTAAGATAGAATTACCATTTTATTTGTAAAATTACCAAAATACCCCTGATTTACAAAATTACAGAAATACCCTTGATTTTTAGATTTACCAAAACACTCTTGTAGGATGAAAAGACTAAAATACCCCTAATAGGTAAAAAGACCGTAAAGCCCCTGTAGGATAAAGTGACCGTAATACCCTTGTATCGTAAAATGATGAATACGCCCTTATGTTCTGTATGACTGATGTGCTTAGGATTTACATATATTGATATTGGAATAGTTAAGTTTGAGTGACAGGTGATGGTTATCGTAAGTGATTGATTATGGAAACGTTTCAACTTTAACCCGTAACAGGTGTGTACTAACCCTCGTAATAGCTTAGATTAATATTTGCTGAGAAGCCAAAATGCTAAAATATCAGTATTTCGGGAACTTGTAATGTTGTGTTTGGGTATAGATGCGATAAATACGATAAGATCGGTGTTTGGATCGATGGAACAGGTAAGAACTCAATTTTGTGCACGATGGTAAGTTGGGCCTCAATACGCTAAAATTGGGCCCAATGGGCTTTCGGGCCCATTTGGGTAAAATTGATAGAAAATGGAATTTGGAAAAGTTGCATGATAACACGGTTAGTACTGTTGTAAAATTTGGATTAAGCAGGCTTAGTGGGCTAAATCAGCACTCGTAGGGCCCATTAGGGGTTTTGGGCCCAGAAGCCCGAGTTTGATAAAGTGGGTTAAAGATCATTGTTTAAACACTCGAAAATATTAATAATTGTTGATGAACATGGAAAACCCTGATATTTGGTAAAATTATGAAATTACCCTTATAGTATGAAAATGACTGTTTTGCCCCTAGCTAAAAATGACCATTATACCCCTAGGGTTTAATTATAAATTTGATACGTGGGATATGATATACATGATTGATATGATATGCACATGATATCTATGAAATGCACATGATATGTATGAAATGCACATGATGTATTCATAAATGCATTGGGTTGGGTTTTTATATGGATGGAGGAAGTGCAAAAGGGCTTATGCCCCAGTTTATTGAAAAGGGCTTATGCCCCAGTTTACCAAAAAAGGCTTTGCCCTAGTTATTAAAAGAGGCTAAGCCTCTAGATATATGATAAAGCAGCTATGCTGCCAGTGGTGTATTGGTTGGGTGGGTTGAATCATTCCCCACATGGTGTGTTGGTTGGTATGGGTGGAGAGTAACGGATGGTGGGTCGAGTAGTCTCCCCAAATGGGCTTGCATACATTCATTGGTATTTCATATGATATTGAAATGGGCTTGCATACATCCATTGACATTACATGTGATATTGAAATGGGCCTATGGGCCATACCGTTTACAGTAAAGGCTTCGGCCCAGTGATATGATTTATGTAAAGGCTTTGGCCCAGTAACCGTTAAACGAAAGGCTCCGGCCCAGTATATGTCAAGACTAAATAGGGCTTTGGCCCAGATTTTACTGATACTGTGTTTTCACTATTTGTATGTTATTAGGATTACACACTGAGTTTTTGTAAACTCACCCCGTTTCTAACTGTGCAGGAAATCCCTAAGCTTAGATGGTTTGGAGCTGTGAGGGACTCGGAGATGGCCACACTACTATTTCTGTTTCTTTTAATTGCAATAAGTAGCCAATTTATTTCTTTATAAGTTTTATCTTTTTAATATTATTATTTGGTTTTAGGTTGTAATAAGGCCATTTTAATTATTTTTCTGGGATTATTTTATTTTATACCCTATATTTTACTGATAACAATCCAAAATGGGTTAGACTTAGGCCGCGTTTTCAAAATGATAATTATTTTCAAAATAACGCAACGATACAATTAATCGGTTTATCAAAAATATCTACTTAAATGAATTCTAACTCGTTTTTCTCAAAACCTAACCTCGCACCAAAGTGTGGCAATGGTTGTGGGCATGTCTAGGATTGGATCCATTCGGAGAGCTTGGTACTTAAGCAGCCTTCATGGCTCACCTCTTTTGTTTTTGTATACCTACCTGGTGCGCAGCTTCCATTCACTTGGTTAAGCCTTATCAAACGACGGTTTTTTTAAAACACTAAAACAAAGCATGGATTTTTAACTTCAATATGGCACGTTAGATTTGGCCATTACGTCTGGGCCAAGTTTGGGGTGTTACAGAGCGAGTTAGGCCAGTTGCTTATAGATTAAGATTACCGCTTGAGTTAGAAAAGATTCACAATGTATTTCACGTACCGATGCTTCGACGACACAGATCTGATCCTTCGCATGTAATTTCTCCGTCTGATATTGAAATCCATTCTAACATGACTTGTGAAGAAAAGCCGATTCGTATTCTGTTTCGTGAGGTTAAAGAATTACGTAATAAAAGAATTTTGTTAGTCAAAGTATTGTGGCATTGACATGGAGTAGAAGAGGCTACATGGGATCCTGAAGATTCAATGAAACAACAATATCCGAATCTGTTTAACGGTAAGATTTTTAGGGACGAAAATCCCTAAGGGGGGAGAATTGTAACAATCCAGTTTTGACCCTAGTCGAAATTGTGGCTTCAGAACCACAAATTCGAGTCTAAAAAATATTTTGATATTATTTTCTGTGTCTATGATATGAGAATTTGCATCTGTGAAATTTCTGTGATTTAATTTGCCTATTTCTATGCTTAATTATGAAAAAGGATTAAATCACGTAAAGTGTAAAAGTTGAGTGCTAGATGTTAAAGCACCTATTTGGCATGGCTTTTAAAATATGGGTCCGTGCATGTCAAATTTACCATTTATGTTAATGGTGGACAATTATGGACATGTTAGGTAAGTTTTACTGATTTATTACTAAACGGCATTATGGTCATTAGCCAATTAAACATATGTTAAATAATTATAACATAAAATGGTATTCATTTTTTTACCATTATATTGGCCGAATGACGCAAGAAAAAGAGTCAAATTGGGGTTTTGATGTTCGGCTAGCGTAATCCTTGATTAAGGTATGAATTTTCGTCCGTTTTTGATAATTTCTACGTTTCTGTGATCGTTGCTTTGTGTTCTTCAAAGCCCATGTCTAAATTTCTATTTTTGTTAAAGATTTCATGAAATGTCATTATTGATATCATGAGTTTTGTGATGTTTTTGGATGAATTATGAAGGCCTGTTAGATGAGTTATATGTTTTCTTCTTGAATTTTTTATGAAATGAGCTATTTGGGCTAATTTGTGAAAATGAGGTTTTGAAGGACTAATTTGTGAATTTAACATATTGTATGGGCTTATATAGAAGCCATGAAAATTTGGCTAGCCCTTGTTGCAAAGAAATTTTACATATTGGTGATTTTGTGAAAAATGGACTAAATTATCAAAGTGTGAAAATGTAAGGGCTAAAATGTAAAGTGCCCTAAATATGTGTATATGGATTAAATTGAATGAAATGAATGATTAAATGGTTGAATTTGTATTGTATTAGATCAAGAACAAAGAAAATCAGACTTAGATCGAGGGAAGTCTAAGGTAGTCGAATAGTCGACTCATTTTTGTCCGAAATCCGTACGAGGTAAGTCAAACTACACTTATGTGTTAAGTTGTTTAAATTATGTGTTTATAAACTGTTATCTGTATTGGACGGCCTTGAGAGCCTAATAAAAGAATATTGGTATTGATCTAAATTATCGTATAAGATCGTGTCTGGGACACTGGCATCGATTTGAACTTTACGTGTAAGACCATGTCTGGGACATCGGCATCATATCTGTTTTTGTATAAGACCCTATCTGGGACAGAGCCATCGATACTGAATTACATGTAAGACCACGTCTGGGATGTTGGCATTGTACTTGTCTGTGAATATCTATTCTGTTTCTGAATTGTCCGATGATAAAGTATGAGATATGAAGTGTATAATTCCTATAGATACGTTAGTATCGTACTTAATTTCTGAATATGAAAGACTCTATTTCTGCGAAGTAGGTTCGGAATCATGGAAATGAATATGATATGCTTACAAGCAAATGAGCATGGTTAAGTTTATGAACAACTTTGAGAAATGGCTATGAATTCTTATTATTGTTTTGAACTACATATATATGCTTTATGTAATTAAACCAATTGTGTTTGGCTTACTAAACTCTTTGTAGCTTACTCTGTTTGCTTACTGTCTGTTTTACAGTTATCGTAGCTACTGAAGGCTCGGGAATAGTCCAGGATTGTCATCACACCATCAAACTCTTTTTGGTACTTTTAGAAATGGGCATAATTATGTATGGCATGTATAAGCTACAATGGATTAGTTGATATGTATGTGCAACTTATGCCATTTGAATTGGCTAACAAATGATATATTTGTGTATTGTTTTGGTGTATGTCTTAATTTGTTATGTTCTAATGTGATTTGGTCATATTTGAACATTGAATTGGCTGGAAATGTTGGTATACTTGTTGCATATTAATGTTTGTAGGATTGGAACCATATCGGGTGGCAAATTGGCTTAAACCAAGCCTGCATTGTGCCATACGGCCAGGGACCACGGGCGTGCCTTGTAGCCGTGTGAGAAAGTCAGTAGCTAGCTTAATTCTACACGGGCCTGGCACACGGCCATGTCTGTTGGCCGTGTTAAAAAGTTAGTATAGGACCTTTTTTGGCACGGTTGGACCAAATGGGCGTGTCTTGTGCCCGTGTGAGTCACATGGCCAAGTCACACGGGTGTGTGATGTAACACCCCAAACCCGGCCTGGAAGTTTGGCTCGAATTTGGCGTGTCACATTGAAGTGTTTTTCGAATACCATGTTTCCATTAAAAACCCTTCTTAATAATTAAAAACTTATACCCTTTTTAAACCTTGTTAGAAAACCTCAGCTGAATAACATTCTCAACAACTTTGTAAAAATCTTGGCAGTTGCAGAAGCTTAGTTTAAAAACAATTGCGGTTACGTGATGTTTTGAACAACAGTAGTTGCTTTGGAAAACCGTGTTCTAATACTAGCAATTATAAGAACAATAAATAAAATTCCAAATTTGAAATCCAGAAAATTGCAACGGCTTTACTACAACCCACATAAAACATTTAAAAGTAATAATCAAAATTGTAACATAAACAGTGTGTGTGGCTTCCTCCGAGCCCCTCGCAGTCCCGATCCGTCTAAGGCTGGAAATTACCTGAAAGGTTAATAAACGGGGTGAGTTTACGAAAACTCAGTGTGAAATCCCCTACTATAAAAAGGAACAGTCAGTCATATAAAAGAATTAAAAGTCTGGCCCTAGCCTTACTTACAATTTCAGTATCAATTGGGCCTTAGCCCACTATAACAGACAGTACCAGATGGGCTTTAACCCATTACAGAATAAGAAACATTATCAGAACTAGAATCAGAATCAGAATTAGAATCAGAACCAGAATCATAATTAGGTGACAGAATCAGAATAAGAATCAGTATCAGGTAACCGAATCAAAATCAGAATCAGCATCAGGTAACAGAATCAAAATCAGAATTAGTATCAGGTAACAGAATCAAAATCAGAATGTGAATGCAATCCCAACCCAGCCTATAACCAACCGCTACACTCCACCCGTACCAGCCCTACACTCCATGTGGGGAATAGCTCAACCCACCCAGCCCTACACTCCACAGTTGCAACATTGCTGCTCACTTATCAGATATTGTGACAGAGTCACCAGAAATAGATATTGTGGCAAAGCCACCAGAACAGATAATGTGGCAAAGCCACTTAACATAATACGTGGCACAAAGCCATCGATAACTGCATCATGTTAGGCACATAGCCATCAACTAGAATAACATAACCGGCACACAGCCCTAGATAAATGTGATCGACACAGAGTCGTCAATAACCATATATTGGCACATAGCCTAGCTAAATACGTTTGGCACAGAGCCATATGTAGGTTAACACAAAGCCATAATCAGAAGGCTTTAAGCCATCAGTAGCTGTATCATGTTAGGCACATAGCCATCAGCGACGGTAATATAGTCGGCACACAGCCTCGGGTAAATATGATCGGCACTCAGCCATTGATCGGTAATTCTACCCTACAGGGGTATTTCGGTAATTCTACCCTACAGGGGTATTCTAGTAATTCTACCCTACAGGGGTATTCCGGTAATTCTACCCTACAAGGGTATTCCGGTAATTCTACCCTACAGGGGTATTTTGGTAATTTTGTAAATCGAGGGTAAAATGGTAATTCTGTAAATCAGGGGTACTTTGGTAATTCTACAAGTCGAGGGTATTTCAATAATTTTACAGGTCGAGGGTATTTCAGTAATTTCACAAATCAGGGATATTTTGGTAATTTTACAAGCTAGGGGTATTGATAATTTTACAAACCAGGGGTATTTTGGTAATTTACAAACCAGGGGTATTTTGGTAATTTTATAAACCAAGGGTATTCTAGTAATTTTACAAACCAGTGGTATTTTGGTAAACTAAAGTATTCTAAAGAGGGATACCAATACGAATGGCCCTAAAGCCTATTCTCGGCCCAAATGGGCCCACACGCTCGTGTGGCCCTTTTAGCCCAAATCTAGCCACAGATATGAGATTCACCTAGTCTAGTCCAATATTTACTACACAATCAAACAACTTATCCAATTGGACCTGTAGGCCCATTGGGCCCACATGATCCCTTTCGGCCCATCGCGGCCCGAAGTAGGCACTCAACAGCTAGAGTAGTGAGAAATACACACCTGATTGGAGACTGGAGTTAAACCACGCTCCGAGCACTTTTAGCTGATGCCCAACCCAAACGAGCACGCCATAAAGCGAAAGGGATCAGCCAAAAAAGGTACCTTACTCTTCTCATGGTTCTCTCTATTTAAAGCCAGCTTCGCATCCACTCTTATGTTAGCTTCTCGATGTGGGATCCCTCCATCATCAGAGTTTAAATTCAACACCAACTCTTGCCGCCCCCTGTTAGCAAAATAAATGCTCTTTGCTTGCCATGGGATTCGAACCCATGCCTCCCCTTAAATGCTCCACACGCTACTTGCCACTAAGCCACAAGGCTTTTTGTATCACAATTTCTCCTACAATATTCTTAAGGCCTACCTACTACACTAAGGGTTTGATTCACCTTAAACCAAAATTTTTGCTAGAGTCCAGGTTTGAACCCAGGACTTCTCCAACACTTCTCAGCACACTTAACCACTAAAACAAGCCTTCATTAACGGAATTTTCACACACAACAGAATATTATAAGCTGCCTTCAACTGCTCCCATGCTCAAGGCCCAAAACTTCTAGGCCCAAATTCAGGGTGTTACATGTGACTTGGTCAGTTTTGAAAATATTGATTAAGTTCTAAAAGTTCTTAATGGGTTCGGTTTAGTTCCGACCTTCCCTAAATGTACGTTTTAGGTCTCGTAGACCATCTTAATGGATGAATTGTGGATGAATATTTATGCATTGATATTATATGATATCTGTGAATCTGTGTTACTCTGAAATGCTCTGTCTGTCCGGTGACTCCTCTTTCCTATTCCGACGACAGTTACAGGATAGGGTTGTTACAAGGCGTGTATGAAGTCGTGTGAGGCACACGGCTTGTTCACACGGCTGATCTGATGTTATTACCCTTTGATGAATTTGTTATAATTCTGGGTATGGATTGGTTAACTTTGCATAATGCTATTGTAAACAACAAACGGAAAACTATAGATTTGAGATGCAAGAAAGATGAAATAGTCAGAATTGAATCTAGTGATTTGAATGGGTTGTCTACTGTGATTTCGTCAATGAAAGCTCTGAGAATTGTGAGAAAGGGTTTTGAAGCCTACTTTGCCTGTGTGATTGATTCAAAAGTAATAGAAAAGAAAGTTGAATCAGTGTCCGTTATCTGTGAATTCCCTGATATGTTTCTTGAAGAACTTTTAGGATTACCTCTGATTCGAGAAGTTAAATTTGGAATTGAATTAGTACCGGGAACTACTCCAATTTTTATAGCTCCATATAGAATAGCTTTAACAAAGTTAAAAGAATTAAAGTCTCAATTGCAAGAATTGACTAATAGAGGAGTCGTAAGACCAAGTTTCTCACCTTGGGGTGCTCCAATTCTGTTTGTGAAAAAGAAAGACGGCACGATGAGAATGTGCATTGATTATTTTGAATTGAACAAAGTGACTATCAAGAACAAATATCTTTTGCCTCGAATTGATGATTTGTATAATCAACTAAAAGAAGTTATTGTGTTTTCAAAGATAGATCTGAGATCTGTTAATTACCAGTTGAGAGTAAAAGATTCATATATTCTAAAAATTACATTCAAAGCAAGGTACGGGCACTATGAATTCTTAGTTATGCCTTTAGAATTAACAATGCACCTGCTATCTTTATGGATTTGATGAATAGAATTTTCAAACTGTATTTAGATCGATTTGTCATTGTATTCATTGATGACATATTGATTTATTCGTGTAATGAATCTGAGCATGTCGACCATTTGATAATACTGCTACAGAATTTACGAGATAAGTAGTTGTATGCAAAGTTTAGTAAATGTGAATTCTAGTTACAGGAAGTCAATTTTCTGGGTCATATTGTGTCCGCATCAGGTATCTGAGTTGATTTGAGCAAGATTTCAGCTATTCTGTATTGGAAGCCTCCAAGAAATGTTTCTAAAGTTCTCAGTTTTCTGGGATTTGTCAGTTATTATAGACGCTTTGTAAAAGACTTTTCGATGACTGCAACTCCGTTAACAAAACTGCTTCAGAAAGATGTGAAATTCAAATTGTCTGAAAAGTGTTAGAAAAGCTTTGATTAGTTGAAAATCCTAATGATTGAAGCTCCAGTGTTAGTACAACCCGAATCAGGTAAAGAATTTGTGATCTACGGTGATGCTTCGTTGAACAGTCTAGGTTGTGTCTTGATGCAAGAAGGCAAAGCCATTGCTTATGCTTTGAGACAATTAAAATCGCATGAAAATAACTATCTGACACACGATCTAGAATTAGCTACGATTGTGTTTACCCTGAAGATTTGGCACCACTATCTGTTTGGTGAAAAATGTCACGTATATTGTGATCATTAAAGTTTGAAATATCTAATGACTTAGAAAGATTTGAATTTGTGATAGAGAAGATGGCTATAATTGCTAAAAGACTATGAACTTGTTATTTATTATCATCCGAGAAAAGCAAATGTGGTTGTTGAAGCCTTGAGTCGAAAATCATTGTTTGCTTTATGTGCCATGAATGCTCATTTAGATTTGTCTGATGATGGTTCAGTTTTAGCTGAATTAAAAGCAAGACCCTTGTTCTTATAGCAGATTATTGATGCTTAGAAGATTGATAAGGAGATTTTGGTAAAACCAGCTCGGTGTGATCTAGATTCAGATTTTGAATTTCGAGTTGATAATGATAATTGTTTGAGATTCTGAGATCGGATTTGTGTCCTGAGAAATCCAGAGTTGATTCAAATTATTTTGAACAAAGCTCATAATAGTTGTTTATCTGTGCATCCGGGTAGTACGAAAATGTATAATGATTTGAAACAGCATTACTGGTGGTGTTGAATGGAAAGAGATATCTTCGACTTTGTTTCTAAATGTTTAATCTGTCAACAAGTCAAAGCTGAACATCAAGTGGCATCTGGTTTATTACAGCCAGTTATGATTTCAGAATGGAAATGGGATAGAGTGACGATGGATTTTGTTTCAGGTTTGCCCCTATCTCCACGAAAGAAAGGTGCTATTTGGGTTTGCCCCTATCTCCATGAAAGAAAGGTGCTATTTGGGTTCTAGTTTATCGATTAACAAAATCAGCTCATTTTATTTCAGTACAATCTGATTTTTCGCTTGATAAATTAGTTGAGTTATATATTTCTGAAATTGTGAGATTGCACAGTGTGCCATTGTCTATTGTGTCAGATAGAGATTCGAGATTCACTTCGCGATTATGGAAGAAATTGCAAGAGGCTTTAGGTACGAAATTGCATTTTAGTACTGCTTGTCACCTGCAGACAGATGGTCAATACGAGTGGATTATTCAGATACTGGAGGATATGTTGAGATGTTGCATTCTTGAGTTTGAAGGTACGTGGGAACAATATTTGCCATTGATTGAATTTGCATACAATATTAGTTTTCAATCAAGCATCAAAATGGCACCGTACGAATGCCTTATATGGTAGAAAATGCCGTACGCCTTTGTATTGGTCAGAACTCAGTGAAAATAAGATGCACGAGGTCGATTTGATAAAAGAAACTAAACATAAAGTAAAAGTGATCCGAGATAGTTTGAAAGCAACTTCTGATTGTCAGAAATCTTACGCAGATTTGACTCTGATTTGAAAGTATTTTTGAAAGTATCTCCATGGAAGAAAGTACTCCGATTTGGTAGAGAAGGCAAATTGAGTCCAAGTTTATCAGGACGTATGAGATTATCGAGCATATCAGGCCAGTTGCTTATAGATTGTTGTTGCCACCAGAGCTAAAAAAGATTCGTAATGTGTTTCACTGATAAACCATAATATATACATATTTTTACCCCATGCTTGGCATATGTTTGGAAGGTTTATCATAAGATTTAATAAATTTGATGCTCTTAATCCTTTAATTTCATGTTTTATGCTCAGAAGAGCTTAAGATAGCAAAAAGAGCATGAAACGGGTCAAAAACGACAAATGGGCCTAATTTAGTGTTTCACATGGCCTAGGAAGTTCCACACGGCTAATCCACACGTCCGTGTGTGACACACAGGTAGGACACACGCCTGTGTGTCATGACCGTGTCAACTAAAAACCAACTTATAATTACACACGGCTTGAGCACCTTCACACGGGCGTGGTACACGGCCGTGACCTTGTCGAACCAAAGTCTAATTCTACTTGGAAAAGGCTAATTTTTAGGGGTTTAAAGCATTCCAAAGTCTATGTAAACACCCTAGAAGAGGATCAAAGGTGACATGCAGAGTAGAAAGCAGAAAATACTCAAAGACAGCCATCAGAATTAGCTCGGAAACAGGATCTACTTCAAGTCTGAAGATCTCCCTTCAATTTCCTTAGAAGTTCTTTGGGTTTCTTTATGTTTTGTTGTTTTTCCAATTTTGAGATGTTTTCCCCTATAATTATGAACTAAACTCCTTAAATACTTAGGGGAGATGAAGCCTAAAATAGATCTTATTACTATTTAAATTATAAGATAAATACTTGTTCTTATTCTTAATTGTGAGTTTTAATCCTTCTTTTAATATTTCAGGATATTAATTCAGGTTTTGATGTGTTTATTCAGTGGAGCAAAAGTCCCTGTTTAAGAGTAGATCCCCCATAATTAAGCGGAGTTGCATGCAATTCTAGAGATAGAACGACATAAATCTGCCGGCTTAGAGTCAAATCTAATAGGGGAATCCATAGATCGAGTTAATGCGGCAATATGGGTTTTCATTAGAAAGAGATTTCAATTAATTAACCTAGAGTTAGTTGTTTTTAGTCTCGAGAGATAATAACATAAATCAGGGATTTCTACAGATTAAGTGAAGTGAATAAATATTCTAATTCAGAAATAATAAGTAAAGTCTAGGTGGATTCTTTCTTGGGTATTGTCTTCTCCATCGGTTTTCCAAAAGTGCTTTTCAACTTTTATCTCTGTCGTATTTTTAAGTCAATTAGGTAATTAGTCTTAGTTTAAAAACATCCATTTAATTATTAGACTAGATAATAAAAAGATAGTAATTACTAGTACTTTTAGTCCTTGTGGATACGATATTTCTGGTCTCACCATAACTATACTACTATTCGATAGGTGCGCTTGCCTTAGTGGAGTTTTTAGTTAGTTTACCGACCATAAAGTTTTTGGCGCCGTTTCTGGGGACTAAGATATTAAGAACACTTAATTTTTATTACTTTAGCCATTTTTATTTTTATTGCAATTTAATTTTGTTTTTATTTTAATTACTAATTTTTCTTTTATCTGCTTTTGCCAAGTTTTTATAGTTTATGACTAGAAGAAACCTGTCAGGACCTCTACTCCTTGACAGTAAAATTGAAAGTACAGCTCGTAGAAATCGTAAAAAACTAAGGCGAAGTTTACGATATATAGAGGAAGAGCACGAGGACAACACCAATAACACTGAGGAGATGGCTAAAAATCAAAACAACCCGCTACCTCATGTGGTTGCTGCAAATCTAGTAAATCAGAATCCTGCTCCTCGTACTATGTACGACTATGCTAAGCCCAATTTAACAGGAACTGAATTGAGTATAGTTAGACTTGCTATTGCTGCAAATAATTTTGAACTGAAACCTAACACAATTCAAATGATACAACAGTTTGTTCAGTTTGATGGTTTGTAGGACGAGGATCCAAACACTCATTTAGCAAATTTTCTGGAATTTTGCGACACCTTTAAGATCAATGGCATTTTTGACAATGCCATTCGCCTTTGGTTATTTCCCTTTTCATTACAAAATAAGGCTAAATAGTGGTTGAACTTGTTACCACGAGGGTCAATCACTACTTAGAAACAAATGACCAAAAATTTTTTACTTAAATATTTTCCGACTGCTAAAATGACAAAGTTAAGGAATGATATCTCTTCTTTTGTGTAGATGGATTTAGAAACACTTTATGATGCATGAGAGAGATACGAAGATTTATTGAGAGGATGCCTTCACCATGGGTTACCTCTTTGGCTACAGGTTCAAACTTTCCACAACGGTTTGAATCCTTCAACTGGACAAATGATCGATGCAGCTTCTGGTGGAACCATCAATAATAAGACACCTAAAGAGGCTTATGAGTTCATATAAGAGAGGTCACTGAACAATTATCAGTGGCAAGTCATGAGGACAAAGCCGAGAAAAGCAATTGGCATTTTTAACATCAACTTGGTTACTATGCTTTCAAATCAGGTAGAACTCTTGAATAAAAAGATTGATGGTTTATCTGGTTCTACGCAGGTACATCCAATAATACAATGTGATACAAGTGGAGGTGGAATAAGTAATTCAGAACACCCACCCTACGGCCCCAACATGGAGAACGAGCAAATGAATTATATGGGTAATAATCCTCAAGCTCAAAATAATCCTTATAGTAACACTTACAATGCAGGTGAAGGAACCACCCAAATTTTTCATGGGGAGGCCAAGGGAATCAGAGACCACCACCCCTTTAAGCTTCCAACAACAACCTTACCGCAAGAGAAAAAGCCGAACCTTGAAGAAATTATGACAGTTTATTTCAGTAGTGAAAACACGTTTCCAAAACACTGAAACAATGCTTAAAAATTAGCAAGCATCAATTCAAGGTCTCAAGACTCAAATAGGTCAGCTTGCTAAGCTGATCTTAGGAAGACCACAAGGTAGCTTGCCCAGCAACACCGAGGCTAACCCAAGAGAGCAGCTTCATGCGATTACTGTCCAATATGAATAAGGGTTAGTTAAGTCCACACTAGAACCAAGGCAAGAAACTATGGTAAGCCAAAATCAGGTGGATGAAAGCCAGAACAAACAAAAATCGGTAAGCAGAGAAAACACACCTCACGTGCCCTACCCTAAAGCGATAAAAAAAGACCGCACAGGCGAACAATTCGATAAATTTCTTAATATTTTAAAATTTTAAATATTAACTTACCATTTATTAAAGCTCTTTCGTAGATGCCCAACTCAGTTAAATTTTTAAAGGAGCTTCTAGCAAACAAACGAAAGTTAGATGATTCATCGCATGTAGAGTTGAATGCAGTTTACTTGGCCGTTTTGCAGAATAAACTACCTAGTAAATTGAAGGATCCAGGGAGTTTTACTATTCCTTATTTAATTGGTAGTTTAGCTGTTAATAATGCTTTAGCCGGCTTAGGGGCGAGTATTAACTTCATGCCCTATAAAATGTTTATGCAACTAGGTCTTGGGAAGCCCAAACAAACTAGGATGAGTATACAGTTGGCAGATAAAACTATTAGGTTTCCTAGGGGTATTGTCGAAGATGTGCTTGCTAAAATTGACTAATTTATATTCCCAGTCGATTTTGTTGTCTTAGACATGGATGAGATAGTGACGTAACCTTAATTTTGGGTAGACTATTTTTAGCAACTGCTAGAACTATTATTGATGTTGGTACAAGAGAACTAACGCTTCGTGTAAGCGATGACACGATTAAACTTCAACCTCGTGATTCCGTCAGACTATCTAGTGATCGAGATGATTGATAAATCGTAATTTATACATATTTTTACCCCATGTTTAATGCATTTTATGGATGATTTCCCATTAGAATTGGTGAATTTGATGCTCCTAATGCTTTAATTTCATGTTTTATACTTAGGAGAGCATAGGAGAGCGAAAAGAATGAGAAACTGGCCAAAAACAGAGAAAATGGGCCAAAGTACGAAATTAACACAGCCTGGACCTCCTCACACGGGCATACCACACGGTTGTGTCAATTTGGCAGGCTCGAACACAGCCTGAAGTAACCGAACACGGGCATGTGCCACGGGCGTGTCCCTGGCGAGCCAATAAATGCACCCTAGAGGAGGAAGAAAAACACACGGAGAATAGGAAGTAAGGAATTACTCTAAAGAAGCCGACTGATCCATCTCAGAAGCCGGATTCATCGTCAAGATTAAAGATCTCTCCTCAATTTCCCTTCAGGAGTTTTGGGTTTTCTTTATGTTTTGTATTCTTTATTCTACTGAGATGTTTTCTTATTTAGTTATGACCTAAGGGGAATGAAACCTAAGACGAATCTTGTTATTAATTTTTGAATCGTATGATAAATATTTAACTTCTTCTTAATTATGTGTTCTTAGTTCTTGTTTTGATATCCCAGGATACTAATTCAAGATAAGCTCTTATTCAGAGAAGGAATAGATCCTGTGTAAGAGTACATTCGTCATAATTAAGCGGAGTTGATTGTGCGCCTAGACATACGGTGACAAGATTTTGCCGGATTAGGGTGAAACCTAATAAGGGGATCCATAGATCAAGTTAGTGCAACCCTAGGGTGTTCATTAGAGAAAAGTCTCAATTATTCAATCTAGGGGTTAGACATTGTTAATCTTGAACATGGATAATAACATAACTTAGGGATCTCTACGGAACAAGTTGAATGAATAAATCATCCGGTTCGGAGCCAGAATAACAAGTAAAGTCTAGGTCGATTTTTCCTTAGGTATTGTCTTAAGTCAATCGATCTCCCCCAAAAGCAATTCCCCAATTCTTTTCTTTGTGAGTTCTTAGTTTAGATAATTAGTTAATTAAAACAAAAACCTCTTTATTCTTAGGCTAGATAATAAAAAGACAGTCATTACTAGTACTTTTAGCTCATTTTGGTTTGACAATCCGGTCTTGCAAAAACTATACTACTGTTCGATAGGTACACTTGCCTACATCGCGATAATAGTTAGTTCAAGAACGAGTAATTATAAATATTAAAAACCTATCACGAAATCACGAGATCAAGTTTTTGGCGCCGTTGCTGGGGAGCTAAGATATTAGGAACGCTCAGTTTTTATTACTTTAGCCATTTTTTTCCTGTAATTTAATTTAATTTAATTTTTATTATTTATTAACTTACTTTCTCTTTCTCTTGGCAGGTTTTTATAGTTGATGACTAGAAGAAACCCGTCAGGACCATTACTTTTTGACAAAGAAATTGATCGTACAGTTTGCAGAAATCAAAAAGAAATAAGGTGAAGCTTACGATACACAGAGAACGAGCAAGAAGACGATACTCAACCCCCAATCGAAGAGATGGCTAACAACCAAGACAATCAGCTACCTCCTGCAATTGTTGCTAATCAAAATCCTACTCCATGCACTATGTATGATTATGCTAAACCTTCTTTAACTAGAATTGAATCTAGCATAGTTAGACTTGCTATAGCTGCAAATACTTTTGAACTGAAACCTAACACAATTCAAATGATAGAATAGTTTGTTCAGTTTGATGGTTTGCAGGATGAAGATCCTAATGCTCACTTAGTAAACTTTCTAGAATTCTACGATACATTTTAAAATCAATGGCATTTCTGATGATGCCATACGACTTCTGTTGTTTCCCTTTTCATTGAGGAGCAAAGCCAAATAGTGGTTGAACTCGTTACCACGAGGGTCAATTACTACTTGAAAACAAATGACTGAAAAATTTTTACTAAAATATTTTTCACTGGCTAAAACGGCTAAATTACGTAATGATATCTCTTCTTTTGTGCAGATGGATTTAGAAACCCTCTACGATGCATGGGAGAGATACAAGGACTTACTAAGAAGGTGCCCTCACTATGGGTTACCGCTTTGGCTCCAAGTTCAAAAATTACACAATGGTATAAATCCTTAGACTCGGCAAATGGTTGACACAGCTGTCGGCGGAACCATCAATAATAAAACACTTGAAGATGCCTATAAGTTTATTGAGGAGATGTCACTTAATAACTATTAGTGGCAAGTCATGAGGACAAAGCCAACAAAAAAAACTGGTGTTTATAACGTCGATTCGGTCACCATGCTGTCAAATCAGGTAGAACTCTTGAATAAAAGATTGATGGTTTTCTTAGTTCTTCATAGGTTCACCCAGTAATGCAGTGCGAAGCAAGTAGCGGTGGAACAAGCCATTCAGAATACTAACCTTATGGCCATAACATGGATAACGAGCAACTAAACTACATGGGTAATAATCCTCGACCTCAAAACAATCCATTTAGTAACACTTACAATGCAAGTTGGAGGAACCATCCCAATTTCTCGTGGGGAGGCCAAGGAAATCAAAGACCACAACATCCTCCGGGTTTTCAACAACCACCCTACAACAGGAAAAGAAACCGAACATTGAAGAGATGCTCTCAAATTTATATCAATGTCAAAAACTCATTTCCAGAACACCGAGACAGCACTTAAGAACCAACAACCATCGATCCAAGGGCTCGAAACTCAGATAAGCCAGCTATCCAAATTAATTTCAGAAAGACCACTAGGGAGTTTACCTAGTAACACCCAATCAAAAGAGCATGTGGAAGCAATTACACTAAGGAGTGGGAAAGTGTTAGCGGAAACTGAAAAGAAGCTAACACAAGAAGTCGTGATAAGCGAAAGAGGGAAGAAAAACTGAAAATAGTGACAAACGAGTGCCGAAAGAATATAAACCTCTAGTTTTGTACCCAACAAAATTGAAAAAAGATCGCATTGATGCGCAATTCGGTAAGTTTCTTGAACTTTTTAAGCAACTACATATCAACTTACCTTTTGTTAAAGCCATCTCGCAGATGCCTACATACGCAAAATTTTTGAAGGAGCTTCTAACAAATAAAAGGAAATTCGAGGACTTTTCTACAGTAGAACTCAATGAGGAGTGCTCAGCCATACTCCAAAACAAGTTACCAACCAAACTGAAAGATCTAGGGAGTTTTACTATCCCTTGCTTAATTGGTAGTCTGAATGTTGAGAAAGCACTAGTTGATTTAGTCGTTAGCATTAATTTGATGCCATATAAAATGTTCCAACAACTTGGTCTTGGGGAATCTAAACTTACTAGGATGAATATTCAATTAGCCAATAGATCGGTTAAATATCCTAGGGGCATTACGTACTCGTGAAAGTAGATAAATTCATACTTCCTGTTGACTTTGTTGTGCTTGACATGGATGAAGATGTGGAAGTGCCCTTAATTTTAGGGCGCCCATATTTAGCCACTCCTAGGGCTATAATCGATGTGGGTGACGGTAAATTGGCACTTAGAGTAGGTGACGAGGAGATTATCTTTAAAATTTATGATGCTATGAGGGTTTCTAGGGAACGGGATGATTCATGTTATTTTATTGATTCCGTTGATCATGCTACTCAAGACTCTTTTTAGGAAATTATACAGGAGGACACATTGGAATTGTATCTAGCTCAAGAAGAGGAGACAGATGATGAACGTAATGAGTACTCTTCAATACAAGTAGAATACGAGGGCATTAAGCTAAACAATGAACTTAAGCAAAAACCCTCTATTGAAGAGCCTCCCAAACTGGAACTTAAACAATTACCAAACCACTTGGAGTACGCATTCCTTGGAAATAACTCTACATTACCAGTTATCATTGCTTCTAACTTGCAACCCAAGGAGAAAGAGGAATTAATCCAAGTATTAAAAGAACATAAAAAGGCCATAGCTTGGAAAATTTCTGACATTAAAGGAATCAGCCCTTCTTTTTGCACCCACAAAATTTTGATAGAAGATGAATACAAACTGTGTGTGCAAGCTAAAAGACGACTGAACCCCAACCTGAAGGAAGTTATAAAAGCCGAGGTAATTAAACTTTTAGATGCTGGGATTATTTATCCTATTTTTGACAATTCTTGGGCAAGTCCAGTGCAGGTTGTCCCTAAGAAAGGCGGCATGACAGTTGTGACCAACGAGAAGAATGAATTAATACCAACAAGGACAGTCATAGGATGGAGGGTTTACATCAATTACAGGAAACTGAATGATGGCACAAGAAAAGATCACTTCCCCTTGCTATTCATTGACCAAATGTTGGAAAGATTATCCGGGCACATGTACTACTGCTTTCTAGATGGACTCTCGGGTTACTTCCAAATCCCAATAGCTCTTGAAGATTAAGAAAGAACGACATTCAAATGCCCATATGGTACGTTCGCTTATCGTAGAATGCCTTTTGGATTATGTAATGCTCCTACCACTTTTCAGCGCTGTATGATGGCCATCTTTGACGAACTCGTGGAAGATATCATGGAAGTATTTATGGATGATTTCTAGGTATTCAGTAACTCTTTCCATCTCTGGCTTAAAAATTTGAAACGAGTTTTAATAATATGTGAGGAAACGAACCTTGTGCTTAATTGGGAGAAATATCACATCATGGTTCAACAAGGTATTGTATTAGGGCATAAAATTTCTAGTAGAGGGATTGAGGTGGACAAATCTAAAATAGAAACAATCAAAAAGTTACCGCCTCATAGTTCGGTTAAGGCTATTAGAAGCTTTTTAGGACATGCTGGTTTTTATAGAAGATTTATTAATGATTTTTTTAAAATAACTAAGCCTTTGACTAAATTGCTAGAAAAAGATATACCTTTCAATTTCAATCAGGAGTGCTTAGAAGCATTCAATACTCTAAAGGATAAATTAATTAATGCTCCAATTATAATTGCACTTGATTGGAATTTACCATTTGAATTAATGTGTGATGCGAGTGACTTTGCAGTAGGTGCAGTACTGGGACAGCGAAGAGACAAGCATTTTCAACCTATCTATTATGCTAGCAAAACTTTGACAGTGGCACAAGAGAATTATACCACTATAGAAAAAGAGTTGCTAGCTGTAGTTTTTGCATTTGATAAATTTCGATCATATCTCATATTGTCTAAAGTTGTTGTGTACACTGACCATTCTACCATTCGCTACCTTTTAACTAAAACTGATGCAAAACCTCTACTAATTCGATGGATTCTCCTATTGTAGGAATTCGACTTGGAAATTAAGGATAAGAAAAGAGCTAAAAATCTCGCGGCTAATCATCTGTCTAGGCTTGAGAACTCCAATACCAGAGAACTAGATGAAGTTGAAATAAATGATTCATTCCCTGAAGAATAATTTTTTGCTATATCTGACTCCGACGTACCTTGGTTTGCAAACATTGCAAATTTTTTAGCCGCTAACATTATCCCAAAAGGGTTAACACACTAGTAAAAGAAGCGATTCTTTAATAATGTGAAAAACTACTTTTGGGATGACCCTTTTCTGTTTCGCAGATGTGTAGATCAAGTCATTAGAAGATGCGTTACAGGATCAGAAACATCAAAAATATTGGAACATTACCATTCAGGGCCAACTGGAGGACACTATAGTGGAACTAAGACTGCACACAAAATACTTGAATCAAGTTTTTATTGGCCTTCGTTATTCAAAGACGCTAACAGGTACGTTACTTCATGTGACAAATGCAAATGGATAGGTAACATATTTAAACGTAATGAAATGCCTCAAAACTATATGCTTTCATGTGAAATATTTGACATTTGGGGTATCGATTTCATGGGCCCATTCCTTAGTTCATTTGGGAATAAATACATCTTAGTAGCAGTTGATTACATGTCCACATAGGTGGAAGCCCAAGCTCTACCTACTAATGATGCTAGAGTGGTAGTACGTTTCTCTAAAAAACTTTTCTCGAGATTCGAAACACCTAGAGCAATTATCAGTGACAAGGGCACTCATTTTTGTAGTACCCAATTTGAAAAAACCCTTAGGAAATACGGAGTTCATCATAGAACAGCCACCCCATACCATCCTCAAACTAATGGACAAGTTGAAGTAGCAAACCGAGAAATCAAACGGATCCTTGAAAAATAGTAGAATCAAACAGAAAAGATTGGGCAATGAAAGTAGTGATGCCTTATGGGCTTACAGAACTGCTTTTAAGACCCCCATTGAGACATCACCTTACAGACTTGTTTATGGAAAAAGTTGTCATCTACCATTCGAACTAGAGCATAAAGCTTTTTGGGCTATCAAATTTCTAAACCTTGATCTTGAACATGCAGGAAAAATTAGGTTGATGTAGCTGAACGAGCTTGATTAGTGGCGAGCCAATGCATATGAAAATTAACGCCTATTCAAGGAAGCAACAAAGTGGTGCCATGACACTCGCTTAAAGCAACGAAAGCAATTTGAACTCAGAGATCTTGTCTTACTATATAACTCAAGACTCAGATTGTTTCCTAGGAAACTCAAACACGATCATTAAGACCTTTTGTAATTCAATCTGTTCTTCCATATGGCACAATAGAGGTGAGTCACCCGTCATACGGTACTTTCAAAGTAAATGGACATCATCTCAAACTTTATAATTGCGAGAATTTTAAAAATGATGGAGAAGACCTACGACTCCACAAACTGCCTTGAATAAACCAAGTCAAGCTTAGACTATAACCAAGCGCTTCTCGGGAGGCAACCCGAGTACTAACAATTTTAAATTATTTAAAATTCAAATTTTACACATTTAGATCACAAACAGAGTATTTGAAGCATAGGTTCCCAACTCCACACGGTTATGCTTATGGTCGTGTGACCACCACAGATGGAAACACGGCCGTGCGAGACGGCTGTGTGAAAATAGGGTAAAAGTTATCCTTCCCAACACTGGATACGATAAGTGGCCACAGGCATGCGACCTGGCCGTGGTCAAATCTGCCAAACGAACATGGGCGTGAGACACGCCCGTGTCTAGCACCCATGGACCACACTGTCAGAATGACATGGGGCGAGCAAAAACCTACACAACTGTGGGAGAAGCGAACCACGCCAGACACGACCGTGCGACATGATCATGTAGCCACACGGCCTATACACACGGGCGTGCGAGAAGGCCGTATGATGACATTGCAATTTGCGACGAACACGGATGGGACACGAACCACACGGGCGTGTGAACCGATCGTGCCACTTGAAAAATTAGAATAATTATCTTATTTTATTTTTCATTTATTAAGTTTTTAAGATTCATTTGTTTTCCTTTTAAAAACAGCTTACCTTCAGAGTCAAGCTTGCCATCCAGAGTTATCTCCAATACTCGGTCTCACCAATCCAAGAATATCATCCATTCCTAATACAAGAAGTTTCACTTCTCCCCCTATATTCTTTTTATACTTTAATATCTATCTTTGTACATTGAGGGCAATGTACATCTTAAGTGTGGGGGGTATTTATTTCACTATTAGAAAAATCCCTGAATGATTGCCTTGTTCTCTTGAAAAGTTTTCATATCATATTTAGGATAAATTTTAATTAATTTATGATTTTGATTGATATATCTTGAATTAAAACATAGGCAATTATGCATTGATTGTTTAAACTTGAAGACATTAGAGAATCAAGCATGATGAGTTGATTTTTAAGAATTTGAAATCTTAGGCTGTTTTCCCAAAGTTTAGGTATTACTTTGAATGGGAATTCACAAGTTTTTAACAGCAAAAAGCCATAGTTTTTGTGAGATTTTTGAGCCTTTTGATCATCTATTAATTCTTTCATGCTCACTTTTATTATTGCTTTGAGTGCGTCAGTATTGAACTGTTATTCTAGAACTTGTTTGATTTTGCATGTCGAGATCACACCATTTGATTTGATATGTCAAAATGATTAAGGCACTTGGGATTAACCCACTCATGCCATGAAAAGCCTACCTCCACAATTAACCCCTAGTAAAACCCCTTGAGCCTAACAAACCATTCTTTATATTACCCTTAATATTAACCCTTAACCCATTATTGTTGAAATCCCCTAAATTAATCCCTATTTTTGTCGAGATTTGAGTTGAATGGATTGCTTAGCTATGTTTTGTTCTTAATAGCTAGTCTATGTTATTTAACTAGTTCTTAAAAAAAAAAACTATGTATATTTATTAGTAATTCCATATTCTGAGAAGAAGCTCTGTTGTACGCAAGTGAAGATTAACTCTTTTTCTAGTTAGGCAATTTTTCAATTCAATATATATTCTAACCCTTTCTTTCAGCTTGTGACCACACCCCCTAACCAAGCCTCATTACAACCCTCTAAAGACCTTTTAATTAATGTATCATCTTAAATTATAGTGGTGGAGATTTGATTTTCATGCAAGCCTATGGTGATGACTTTTCATTATTGACTATTGAGGGCTTCATTTATTGTCCTTAAACACCTTAAGTGATTTAAGTGAATCTTTAGTGAGGATGTAAAACTCTGTGATATTTTGAATCAAAGGTAATTACTTAGATAAGGGGAGACACCTAAGTTTGCATGAATAAAATGCTCAACTTGGAATGTTTGGAACTTTTATGTTCTTCTAGTTGAATTCTCAATGTATGATTACTTATGGACTAATTTGAGATATTATCAATAGAAATTATAAGTTGAGAAGAATCTATTTTGATTATGAGTTGAGAATTTTGCTTGGGGATAAGCAAATGCTTAAGTGTGGGGGTATTTGATAAATCGTAAATTATACATATTTTTACCCCATGATTAATGCATTTTATGGATGATTTCCCATTAGAATAGGTGAATTCGATGCTCCTAATGCTTTAATTTCATGTTTTATACTTAGGAGAGGATATGAGAGCGAAAGGAATGAGAAACGGGCCAAAAACAGAGAAAATAGGCCAAAGTATGAAATCAACACAGCCTGAACCTCCTCACACGGGTAGACCACACGGCTGTGTCAATTTGGCAAGCTCAAACACGGCCTGAAGTAATTGAACATGAGTGTGTGCCACGGGTGTGTCCCTGCCGAGCCCAAGCTGAATCCAATTTGGAAAAGGCTAATTTTGAGGGCTTTTACGCATTCCAAAGCATATAAATACACCCTAGAGGAGGAAGAAAAACACACAGAGAATAGAGAGTAAGAAATTACTCCAAGGAAGCCGATTGATCCATCTCAGAAGCTGGATTCATCATCAAGACTGAAGATCTCTACTCAATTTCCCTTCAGGAGTTTTGGGTTTTCTTTATGTTTTGTATCCTTTATTCTTCTGAGATGTTTTCTTATTTAGTTATGAACTAAAACCCCTAAATACCTAAGGGGAATGAAACCTAAGACGAATCTTGTTATTATTTTCTGAATCGTATGATAAATATTTAACTTGTTCTTATTTATGTGTTCTTAGTTCTTGTTTTGATATCCCAGGATACTAATTCAAGATAAGCTCTTATTCAGAGGAGGAATAGACCCTGTCTAAGAGTACATTTGTCATAATTAAGTGGAGTTGATTGCGCGCCTAGACATACGGTGACAAGATTTTGTCGGATTAGGGTGAAACCTAATAAGGGGATCCATAGATCGAGTTAATGTAGCCCTAGGGTGTTAATTAGAGAAAAGTCTCAATTATTCAATCTAGGGATTAGACGTTGTTAATCTTGAACAGGGATAATAACATAACTTAGGGATCTCTACGGATCAAGTTGAATGAATAAATCATCCGATTCGGAGCCAGAATAACAAGTAAAGTCTAGGTGGATTTTTCCCTAGGTATTGTCTTAAGTCAATCGATTTTTCCCAAAAGCAGTTCCCCAATTCTTTTCTTTGTGAGTTCTTAGTATAAATAATTAGTTAATTAAAACAAAAACCTCTTTATTCTTAGGCTAGATAATAAAAAGACAGCCATTACTAGTACTTTTAGTTCCTTTGGGTTCAACAATCCGGTCTTGCTAAAACTATACTACTGTTCGATAGGTACACTTGCCTACATCGCGATAATAGTTAGTTCAAGAACGAGTCATTATAAATATTTAAAACCTATCACGAAATCATGCTATCAATGATATTACGAATTCTTTCCATGAGAATAACATCTTGGGTCAAACTTCTGTGCAAAAAACCTCTAGGGATAAAGTGATGGAGCCACGAACAACTCTTGAGGAACAAATATTACAAATCGAGGAACTCGATGAATGGCGAACAAAAGTTAAGGAAAAACCAAGAAAACATGATGAACCAAAGCAGTGTCATGATAAACTTAAAGGTGACTCGAATCAACTGAAGGTCGGAGACAAAGTACTGCTAGATGAAGCAGACCCTTGTGTTGCCACTTTTGAACCTAATGGAGCAATTCCTTTTATGGTATTAAAGTTTTACCATACGGTACAATCGAGGTAACTCATTCTAAATTTGACACTTTTAAGGTAAATAGTACTCGTCTTAAACCTTATTTTGATACGATTGATAGCAGAAATGAGGAGCTTCAACTCCTCGAACCACCATGACCGTGCAATTATGATGTGAGTCGAGCTTAGACTTTAAATAAGTGCTTCTCGGGAGGCAACCCGAGCACTAACATCGCTAACCTGTTTATTTTGTCTATTTTTCATGTTTTTTATGCAGGTATATTGACCCAAACAGCCTAGACACACGGGAGTGTCCTTGTCTGTGTGGAAATAGGGTTGAAATTTCCCAAAAATTGACATGCACACGACCTCCAATAAATCTATATGGCTAGGCGACATGGCCGTATGGACCATACGTCCTCGACACACAGGCGTGTCCTAGACTGTGTGAAAACTAAAGCTAAATTTTCAAGATTTAAATAAGTTAGAGAGCTCCACGGGCAAGGCTTACGGCCGTGTCTTTGGACACACGGGCGTATGGGTTTCTACACGGGCGTGGGGAAGAAAACAACGTAGCTCACGGCCGTGCAATATGGCCGTGTGTACTATAAGGCCTAGACACACGGGCATGTCTGTGGCCTTGTGACTAATGGCCATAAAATTTTCGCAACAAACACGGGCTAACCATGATCCACACGGGCGGGTGACACAGCCATGTAGCCCAACACGGGCCTCACACGACCGTGCCACCATTTAACCCTAATCCCCTTTTTCATCTTTTCCCTATTTTGTCTTTTTCTCATCTCTTCTTCCCTAACTACTGCAACCCTAAAACCCCATCACTCCGGCCACCTTTAACTACCACCCACACCAGCAGCCCATCCCTCTCGCTGCACAAACCACCCTCCACTCTCTCCTTTCCCAAACCACCATGCCTCCACAACCCCCAACCACAAACGCAGTCGCCTCCAAACCCACACTAGCCATGACTCAACCCTCCCCCACCTCAAATTCCTTTCACCTTCCCCTTAATGGACCATCCATCCGACCACCATCCTTCTTACTTCTAGTGACCGATTGACGATATTTGGTTTACCCTATTTTCTTTACTTTCTTTTATTCTCTTATATTTGGTTTTATTTTTTCTTGTATTCTTGCAATGCCTCTGTTGCTTATTTCTCAATTGTTTTGGATCACATTATTATAGTTCATTTTTACTTTTCTGTTTCTTGTCTTCACTATTATTTTACCTTTACTAGGACCATTATTGAATTTTGCTTCAATAGTCATTTTTCCATGGTGCTTCTAGTTATTTGTGCTCTCTATTACTGATTATAATGTCTTCAGGTAGTTTTAGGGAGTCGGTTGGCTTTTTCTTTATTTGCTTATTAGGTGCCTTGGGTTGTTTTGTTATTTTGGTTTCTATTTCTTTTTCCTATTATTTTGGCTACTCAGATTCGTATGTTTTTAGTTTAGATTCACTGTGACAGCCCAAAATTGACCCTAGTCGGGAAGTGGTTTCGGGACCACAAAACCGAGTCATAAAAATAATTGATTTCCATATTCTATGCTTATTATGTGTGTACATGAGTATGTGGAAGTTTCATTCTCCAATTTTGCCAATTGCATGAGAAATTATTAAATAGGGATTGATATGAGACATGGTGAAAATATGATAGGCTAATTTAAAATGGTCTATTAATGCATGTTGTGAAAATGATGGGTTTGCATGTCAAATTACCCAAAATTTGAGCTAGTGGTTGGCCATGCTATGGGTGGAAACATGTTGGGAACATGTTGGCCTAGTGAGGTATGTAGGAAAAAATAAAATAAGGGGCATGGGCATAAAATAATGAAAAGGAGTATGATGAATACAAAAAAAAAATGTGTGTAGTTGTTTCCCCCCCCATTGCCGTGAGCTAAAGAAAAGAAAGGAGAAAATTTTTGTTCATCCTTTCTCATCTTCATTTAGCCGAAACTAGAAAGAAAAAAACAAAGAAAAAAAAATGCTCATCCTTTGGTTCATCCTTGGCCAAAAATTTTAAGGAGGAAGGAAGAAGAAAGGTTGAAGAGGTTCGGCCATGCATGTAGCTAGGCTAAGGTATGTTTGATGATGTTCCATGAGATGCATGCATGTTTTAGTTGTTAGCTTGAGTTCTACCTAGCCCATGGTCTAAATCTTGCTATGTGATGGAAATGACACTCGGCCATGGATGCATCATTCTTGGTTGATGTTTGATGTTGTGGTGATGAGGCATGAGGATGAGTTAAGATTCGGCCTAGGTGGAGTTTGTGTTAATGCCATTGCATGCTAAATATGAAGCTTGTTAATGATGCATGTGATGGTGGCTTGATGATTCTTGAACCTCCTTTTTAGCATTTTTGAGTGAGCACATATGTGCATTGGTTGCTAAATGGAGAAGAATCGGCTAGCAAGTTGTGTGCTAAGGCCGAATATAACTTTTGCATGTTAATGAGCAATGCATGTGTTAAATTGATGGAAAGGGAGAGGATGCTTTACTAGTGTGTATATGTGTGTATTAGCCAAGTTTTGAACTTGAAACAAAAGGGTGTTTAGTCAATACAAGTGACCATACTTGTAGAATGTATTAAGTGTTGAAATCGGCCCCAAAATAGACATGCATATTCGGCCAAGGGGGAAAAATTAGCTAAAATGTTGAGTTTGATTCATGATTCCGTACATATGTGACTTTAATGTCTAATGTATAAATATGGGCTAAGTGCCTTGTGTTCCTCTTTTCGATGCTCAAATGATTAAATCAATTTATTTGTTTAATTAAGCTCAAGAGCAAAGGGGAACTAAATCCGATAAAGGGAAGGAAAAAGTGGTCGAATAGCTATCGGAATCGTTCGACAACACCCGAGGTAAGTTCTTGAGTAAGAGAGCTTAAATTATGATGTGATTAGATCATGTTTTAAGCAAATTAAAATCATGCTCTTTGTGTGGCTATTGAGCCGAATTTGCAAGAATGATAAATGTCTTGTGTTTGAGTTTTGCTAACGAAAATGAAATACGAATGGGCCATGATTTATTGTTAAATGTGCATGGTTATTTGAATGATGTCCGGGCTAAGTCCCGAAGGCTTGTGCTAAGTGACAATATCCAGACTAAGATCCGAAGGCATTTGTGCGAGTTACTAAATCTGGGTTAAGTCCCGAAGGCATTTGTGCGAATTACTATAACCGGGCTATGTCCCGAAGGCATTTGAACGAGGAGCTATATCCGGTTAAATTCCGAAGGTACGTGATTTGGGAATGAATGAACTTGCTGTAAAATTCCAGTTAATACTCTCGAAACATCCCAACATTGAGGTATGTTTCGTATGTGCTTGAATTTAGTTGAGCCCTTACAAATAAGTATTCGCTCAGCTGATAAACGAGCTACCGGCCTTTGGCTGAGTTGATCTTTTGTGTATGTACATAAGGGTTGATAATGTGAAGCAAGTACGATATCGTAAATTTGTGCATATGAAATTATCCGTTTAGCTATATGAATGCTATACTTTTGTTGTGCTGGAATTCCTTGCTCAAAACTTACTAAGCATAAATTGCTTACTCCGTTTCATTGCTCCTCTGTTTTATAGATTTGGTTCTCCAGCTATCGGACTCGGGATCTTGAAGTCAAAGTCGCCCACACTATCAAAGCCCCCCCTTTTGGTACAATTTTGGTTGAACTTCGAAATGGCATGTATAGGACTACCCGTTTGTTGTGGGTCGTGGACCCTTTGGACTTGTATAATTTTGGATAGCCATGCGAAAATGGCTTATATGTGTTTGAGTATAATGTTATAATCATTCGGTGTGGATATGCTTGACAAGGATTAGCCATGGGAATGGTTAATCACTATCATAAATTGTGCTATTTATGCAAAAAGGGCTAGTTGAATCATGGAAACCATGAAATAGGTAAAGTCTACCTTAAAGGCAGATGCTGACAGCAGCAGTGATGTAGATTTGGAAAATCACTAAAAATAGTAGGAATGAAATTAAATAGTGAATAAATTAAGTAAACAAACCTTGATGAATCTACTTTCATAGGAAAGTAACGAAACAATCATACGGACAGTATGTTAAGATATATTCAGGTTCTCGTGAGACAGGGCCAGAACGGTTTCTGGATTCCCTGTTCCGACTTTGGAAATTCATTATAAATTAACCAGAGATAATTAGGAGTCATACCATATATGTATAGATTCCTCTCTGAGTCTAGTTTCTATAGAAACAAACGGAATCAGTATTGGAGCCCTGTACAAGGAGATATCCAAGTCGTAATGCGCAAAGGTCAGGGTAGTCGATCCCTGTAACATGGGAGACTTTGACTAATAAACTGTACTAATTGGCCCGACCAAAAATTCTATAAAAAAATATGTAGATGGGCATATGAGTCTAGTTTCAGGGAAAAATCACCAAACTGATTTTCGAGTTGTGAAACTCAAGATATGATTTTTAAAGCGACTAGTACGTAGATTGGCAGTGTCTGGGAAATATTTTTTATAAGGGGTTTAAAGTCTGTTAACACCTCGTGTTCGACTCCGGTGTCGGTCTCGGGTTCGGGGTGTTACATTTGATTGGTATCAGAGCTACGGTTTAGTCGATTCTAGGACTACCGTAATGCGTTGGGTCTAGCTATACATGCCATTTTATGTGATTACTTGATAGTGTGGTGATTTCTGACAATTGTAAATGTGTTTATTTATAGTAATGGATCCCGATCCCAACCGAGAGGTAGCTGATGATCTTGAGAGTGTAGCGCCTGCTCCCGCACAAGGGACAGTGCCGGCGGACTCTCAACCTAATGCTAGTAACCCGAATGATGAAGCTAGACAAGCTTTCTATAGCGTGATGAATGATTGGTTCAACAAATACATTCGAACTAATACGGCTGTCCCACAACCTCCATTCCCAACTAATACCACCCCCGCACCTACAATACCTCCGGTAACTGACCAAATAAGGTCAAATAAGCCCCCAGTTGACAGAATCCGAAAACATGGGGCTACTGAATTTAAAGCTACGGATGGCGACGATGCCGAGCAAGCTGAATTTTGATTGGACAACACTATCCGGGTACTCGATGAGCTATCTTGTACACTCGATGAATGCCTAAAGTGTACTATCTCCTTGCTACATGATTCTGCCTATTATTGGTGGAGTACTCTGACTTCTGTTGTGCCCCGAGAGCAAGTAACTTGGGAGTTTTTCCAAACTGAGTTTCGGAAAAAGTATATCAGTCAGAGATTTGTTGATAAAAAACGGAAGGAATTTCTTGAGCTTAAGCAAGGTTCCATGTCAATTACTGATTACGAGCGAAAATTTGTTAGACTTAGTAGATACGCTCGAGAATGTGTTTCGTCCGAGGCTATCATGTGTAAACGCTTTGAGGATGGGCTAAATGAAGATATAAAAATGTTCGTTGGCGTTCTTGAAATACGAGAGTTCGTAGTACTGGTCGAGCGAGCTTGTAAAGCCGAAGAGCTTAGAAAAGAAAAACAAAAAGTTGATGTGGGAACTGGAGAGTTTCGTAAAAGATCTTCGGGAAAGTCTCTTCAACAGGCATCGAAGAAATTTCGAGATGATGCGGGCCAGTTTAGAGGCACTTCGGGCCTTGTTAGACGAGATCGTGATCGACCCCCTGTGGGTACACGAGGCACTTCGGTCGCCAGTGTTGGGAATGAACGTCGAGATAGAACGAAATGTCGATATTGCGGTAAATGGCATTCGGGGAGTTGTAGATTCCCTGACCGCTCCTGTTACAAGTGCGGATCAGTTGACCACTTCATTAAAGATTGCCCGAGGTTGTTTGAACAGAATGAAAATCAGAGTGGGAAACCGGGTGCTACCACTGCTCGAGGTAGACCATCTGGAAATACGGGCAATGCTAGTGGTGGTCAGAGAGGATCTAGAGATGCTACGACCAGATCCGAGGCTCGTGCGCCTGCTAGAGCTTATGCTATACGTGCCCGCGAGGATGCTTCTTCGCCTGATGTTATTACCGGTACTTTTACTCTCTTTGATACTAATGTAATTGCTTTGATTGACCCCGGTTCTACTCATTCTTACATATGTGAAACCTTAGCATCCAGTAAGACTTTACCTATTGAGTCTACTGAGTTCGTAATTCGGGTGTCAAATCCCTTAGGTCGTTACGTGCTTGTCGACAAAGTGTGTAAGAAATGTCCCCTAGAAATTCGAGGTTCCTGTTTTCCGGCGGACTTGATGCTTTTGCCGTTCGATGAATTTGATGTTATTCTTGGTTTGGATTGGTTGACCGCGCATGATGCGGTTGTGAATTGCAAAAGCAAGACTATTGATTTGAGGTGCGCAAATAACGAAGTAATCCGAGTTGAGTCTACGAACTTGGAGGGGATGCCAGCTGTAATATCAGCAATGTTGGCCCAGAAATATGTAAGAAAAGGGTGCGAAGCATACCTTGCGTATGTACTGGATGACAAAGAATTAGACAAGAAACCCGAATCTGTGCCGGTGGTTTGTGAATACCCGGATGTTTTTCCTGAAGGATTACCGGGTTTACCACCTGTTCGGGAGGTAGAGTTTGGTATTGAGCTTGTACCTGGGACTACGCCGATTTCGATAGCTCCGTATCGTATGGCACCAACCGATTTAAAAGAGTTGAAAGCTCAGTTGCAAGAATTGACGGATAGAGGTTTTGCGCGACCAAGTTTCTCACCTTGGGGTGCACCAGTATTGTTCGTGAAAAAGAAGGACGGAACCATGAGGTTGTGCATTGACTATCGTCAACTGAATGAAGTGACGATAAAGAACAAATATCCGTTACCACGTATCGATGATTTGTTCGACCAACTGAAGGGAGCCTCAATGTTCTCAAAATAGATTTGAGATCGGGCTATTATCAGTTGCGAATTCGAGATTCGGACATACCCAAAACTGCTTTCAGAACGGGATATGGTCACTACGAGTTCTTAGTGATGCCGTTTGGGCTCACTAATGCCCCTGCGGTATTTATGGATTTGATGAATCGAATCTTCAGACCATATTTGGATCGGTTCGTAGTTGTGTTCATTGATGACATCTTGGTCTATTCAAGAGATGAGACCGAACATGCTGAGCATCTGAGGCTAGTGTTGCAAATTTTGCGGGATAAGCAGTTATATGCTAAGTTCAGTAAGTGTGAGTTCTGGTTAAGAGAGGCTAGCTTCTTGGGTCATGTAGTATCCGCATTGGGTATTCGAGTTGACCCGAACAAAATTTCAGCCATACTTAATTGGAAACCTCCGAGAAATATTACTGAGGTTCGGAGCTTTTTGGGGCTCGCCGGTTATTACCGACGATTTGTCAAAGGTTTCTCGATGATAGCCACACCAATGACGAAGCTACTTCAAAAGGATGTTAAGTTCGAATGGACGGAGAAATGTCAGAAAAGTTTTGATCAACTAAAAACTTATTTGACTGAAGCTCCAATTTTAGTGCAACCCGAATCAGGCAAAGAGTTTGTCATTTATAGTGACGCATCCCTACTTGGGTTGGGTTGCGTATTGATGCAAGAAGGTCGAGTGGTGGCCTATGCGTCGAGACAATTAAAGCCACATGAGAAAAATTATCCGACCCATGATCTTGAACTAGCTGCCATCGTATTTGCTTTAAAAATATGGCGACATTACTTATTTGGTGAGAAGTGCCATGTATTTTTGGATCACAAAAGTCTCAAAAATTGATGACTCAAAGAGACTTAAATCTGCGACAAAGACGTTGGCTTGAGTTGTTGAAAGATTACGAGCTTGTCATTGATTACCACCCGGGAAAGGCTAATATGGTTGCGGACGCCTTAAGCCGGAAATCATTGTTTGCTTTACGAGCGATGAATGTGCACTTGTCTGTTCTACCCGACAATGTGTTAATAGCTGAATTAAAAGCCAAACCATTATTGATTCATCAAATTCGTGAAGCCTAGAAAGTTGATGATGAATTGGTTGTAAAACGGGCTGAGTGTGCTCCGAACAAGGAATCGGAGTTTCAAATTGATGATGATGATTGTTTGAGGTTCAGAAGTCGTTTGTGTATTCCAAGGAGTTCGGAACTCATTTCGATGATTCTGAACGAAGCCCATTGTAGCCGAATGTCAAGTCACCCAGGGAGTACAAAAATGTACAACGATTTGAAACGTTGGTTTTGGTGGCATGGTATGAAACGAGACATCTCCGACTTTGTTTCGAGATGTTTAATATGTCAACAAGTGAAAGCGGAACATCAAGTGCCTTCAGGATTACTTCAGCCGATCATGATACCCGAGTGGAAATGGGATCGAGTCACAATGGACTTTGTGTCCGGACTGCCATTGTCAACAAGTAAGAAGGATGCGATTTGGGTTGTTGTTGATAGACTGACTAAGTCAGCTCACTTTATCCCCGTGTGTACGGATTTTTCATTGGATAAACTAGCCGAATTGTATGTTTCTCAGATTGTGAGATGACACGGGGTACCTATTTCTATCGTGTCGGATAGAGATCCGAGATTCACCTCGCGATTTTGGAGGAAATTGCAAGAAGCTTTGGGTACCAAGCTGCATTTTAGCACTGCTTTTCATCCCAAACTGATGGTCAATCTGAGCGGATAATTCAGATACTTGAGGATATGTTGAGATGTTGCATCCTCGAGTTCAGTGGTTCATGGGAACGGTATTTACCTTTGATTGAATTCGCTTACAATAATAGTTTTCAATCAAGTATTAAGATGGCACCTTACGAGGCTTTGTACGGTCGTAAATGCCGTACACCATTGTTTTGGACCGAGCTCGGTGAAAGTAAAATTTTCGGAGTTGATTTGATTAAGGATGCTGAACAGAAAGTAAAGGTAATCCATGAAAGTCTGAAAGCAGCCACAGATCGTCAAAAATCGTATGCGGATTTGAAACGAAAGGACATTGAATATCAGGTGGGAGATAAAGTGTTCTTTAAAGTTTCGCCTTGGAAAAAGGTACTCAGGTTTGGCCGTAAGGGCAAGTTGAGCCCGAGATTCATTGGGCCGTACGAAATCTCCGAACGAGTTGGTCCGGTTGCGTATAGATTGATTTTGCCCCCTGAGCTTGAAAAGATTCACGACGTCTTTCATGTTTCGATGCTTCGACGCTATCGATCTGATCCATCGCACATAATTAGCCCATCAGAGGTTGAAATTCAAGCCGATATGAGTTATGAAGAAGAGCCGATGCATATCCTAGCTCGTGAAGTGAAGGAGTTGCGAAACAAAAGGGTTCCATTACTGAAGGTGTTATGGCTCAAACACGGGATCGAGGAAGCTACTTGGGAAACCGAGAGCTCGATGAAAGAACGATACCCAAACCTATTTACCAGTAAGATTTTCGGGGACGAAAATTTCTTAAGTGGGGGAGAGTTGTGACAGCCCAAAATTGACCCTAGTCGGGAAGTGGTTTCGGGACCACAAAACCGAGTCATAAAAATAATTGATTTCCATATTCTATGCTTATTATGTGTGTACATGAGTATGTGGAAGTTTCATTCTCCAATTTTGCCAATTGCATGAGAAATTATTAAATAGGGATTGATATGAGACATGGTGAAAATATGATAGGCTAATTTAAAATGGTCTATTAATGCATGTTGTGAAAATGATGGGTTTGCATGTCAAATTACCCAAAATTTGAGCTAGTGGTTGGCCATGCTATGGGTGGAAACATGTTGGGAACATGTTGGCCTAGTGAGGTATGTAGGAAAAAAATAAAATAAGGGGCATGGGCATAAAATAATGAAAAGGAGTATGATGAATACAAAAAAAAATGTGTGTAGTTGTTTCCCCCCCCATTGCCGTGAGCTAAAGAAAAGAAAGGAGAAAATTTTTGTTCATCCTTTCTCATCTTCATTTAGCCGAAACTAGAAAGAAAAAAACAAAGAAAAAAAATGCTCATCCTTTGGTTCATCCTTGGCCAAAAATTTTAAGGAGGAAGGAAGAAGAAAGGTTGAAGAGGTTCGGCCATGCATGTAGCTAGGCTAAGGTATGTTTGATGATGTTCCATGAGATGCATGCATGTTTTAGTTGTTAGCTTGAGTTCTACCTAGCCCATGGTCTAAATCTTGCTATGTGATGGAAATGACACTCGGCCATGGATGCATCATTCTTGGTTGATGTTTGATGTTGTGGTGATGAGGCATGAGGATGAGTTAAGATTCGGCCTAGGTGGAGTTTGTGTTAATGCCATTGCATGCTAAATATGAAGCTTGTTAATGATGCATGTGATGGTGGCTTGATGATTCTTGAACCTCCTTTTTAGCATTTTTGAGTGAGCACATATGTGCATTGGTTGCTAAATGGAGAAGAATCGGCTAGCAAGTTGTGTGCTAAGGCCGAATATAACTTTTGCATGTTAATGAGCAATGCATGTGTTAAATTGATGGAAAGGGAGAGGATGCTTTACTAGTGTGTATATGTGTGTATTAGCCAAGTTTTGAACTTGAAACAAAAGGGTGTTTAGTCAATACAAGTGACCATACTTGTAGAATGTATTAAGTGTTGAAATCGGCCCCAAAATAGACATGCATATTCGGCCAAGGGGGAAAAATTAGCTAAAATGTTGAGTTTGATTCATGATTCCGAACATATGTGACTTTAATGTCTAATGTATAAATATGGGCTAAGTGCCTTGTGTTCCTCTTTTCGATGCTCAAATGATTAAATCAATTTATTTGTTTAATTAAGCTCAAGAGCAAAGGGGAACTAAATCCGATAAAGGGAAGGAAAAAGTGGTCGAATAGCTATCGGAATCGTTCGACAACACCCGAGGTAAGTTCTTGAGTAAGAGAGCTTAAATTATGATGTGATTAGATCATGTTTTAAGCAAATTAAAATCATGCTCTTTGTGTGGCTATTGAGCCGAATTTGCAAGAATGATAAATGTCTTGTGTTTGAGTTTTGCTAACGAAAATGAAATACGAATGGGCCATGATTTATTGTTAAATGTGCATGGTTATTTGAATGATGTCCGGGCTAAGTCCCGAAGGCTTGTGCTAAGTGACAATATCCAGACTAAGATCCGAAGGCATTTGTGCGAGTTACTAAATCCGGGTTAAGTCCCGAAGGCATTTGTGCGAATTACTATAACCGGGCTATGTCCCGGAGGCATTTGAACGAGGAGCTATATCCGATTAAATTCCGAAGGTACGTGATTTGGGAATGAATGAACTTGCTGTAAAATTCCAGTTAATACTCTCGAAACATCCCAACATTGAGGTATGTTTCGTATGTGCTTGAATTTAGTTGAGCCCTTACAAATAAGTATTCGCTCAGTTGATAAACGAGCTACCGGCCTTTGGCTGAGTTGATCTTTTGTGTATGTACATAAGGGTTGATAATGTGAAGCAAGTACGATATCGTAAATTTGTGCATATGAAATTATCCGTTTAGCTATATGAATGCTATACTTTTGTTGTGCTGGAATTCCTTGCTCAAAACTTACTAAGCATAAATTGCTTACTCCGTTTCATTGCTCCTCTGTTTAATAGATTTGGTTCTCCAGCTATCGGACTCGGGATCTTGAAGTCAAAGTCGCCCACACTATCAAAGCCCCCCCCTTTTGGTACAATTTGGTTGAACTTCGAAATGGTATGTATAGGACTACCCGTTTGTTGTGGGTCGTGGACCCTTTGGACTTGTATAATTTTGGATAGCCATGCGAAAATGGCTTATATGTGTTTGAGTATAATGTTATAATCATTCGGTGTGGATATGCTTGACAAGGATTAGCCATGGGAATGGTTAATCACTATCATAAATTGTGCTATTTATGCAAAAAGGGCTAGTTGAATCATGGAAACCATGAAATAGGTAAAGTCTACCTTAAAGGCAGATGCTGACAGCAGCAGTGATGTAGATTTGGAAAATCACTAAAAATAGTAGGAATGGAATTAAATAGTGAATAAATTATGTAAACAAACCTTGATGAATCTACTTTCATAGGAAAGTAACGAAACAATCATACGGACAGTATGTTAAGATATATTCAGGTTCTCGTGAGACAGGGCCAGAACGGTTTCTGGATTCCCTGTTCAGACTTTGGAAATTCATTATAAATTAACCAGAGATAATTAGGAGCCATACCATATATGTATAGATTCCTCTCTGAGTCTAGTTTCTATAGAAACAAAAGGAATCAGTATTGGAGCCCTGTACAAGGAGATATCCAAGTCGTAATGCGCAAAGGTTAGGGTAGTCGATCCCTGTAACATGGGAGACTTTGACTAATAAACTGTACTAATTGGCCTGACCAAAAATTCTAAAAAAAATATGTAGATGGGCATATGAGTCTAGTTTCAGGGAAAAATCAAGAAACTGATTTTCGAGTTGTGAAACTCAAGATATGATTTTTAAAGCGACTAGTACGCAGATTGGCAGTGTCTGGGAAATATTTTTTATAAGGGGTTTAAAGTCTGTTAACACCTCGTGTTCGACTCCGGTGTCGGTCTCGGGTTCGGGGTGTTACATTCACATACTGTTATTTCTTGTATTTTTGGGTATTAGTGCATTTAGGACTAAATATTCATCTCAGTTATCATACTAGAGTCTTTCATCTTAATTAATTTTTCCATTGGTAATAGTGGTGCTCCTATTTTATTGAATATCGATTGTTTCACTTTTGCAGGTACACTAGGACGAACACACGTGGCAAGTCCAAAGTCGCTGTCCCCGCTTCAAAAAAGTGGAAGGACCCAATAGCGACCTCCTTCTCGAGCGCATCTGCCAAGGATCGTCACCCTCTACTTCGATTCTCGTTATGCCCACAGGACGACTTATTCGAACTCCTCTCTGTACAACCATTGGGAGTGGGCTGCTGCATAAATTGGATCGCCTTGGAACAGGTTCATCTTGCCCAGATTGTTCGATTCCATCTCGCCATTGCCCCGTGGGATCGATTCTTTACAATTATCGAGCCCACCTATTCGGAGCTTACCTTGGAGTTTTGCACTACTTTCCATTTACAGCATGTGATGAATACCCATGACGAGGCCAGTACTATCATTTTTAGACTAGATGGACTCGTAAGACACATGGGTGTACCAGAGTTTGGAGCTGCTTTGGGCCTCTACACGGAGGAGTTTATGGCTTCTGAGGTTTTTCTACATCTTCACCATCATATACACCACTCGCCCTCATGTTGTTAGACCAACCTTACGGCAAGTACTGTTCCCTATGACGCAAGTCACTCAAAGGCGGCTTCTCTTCCCTAGAACTACGCTACATTCATGCTATCTTGGCTCACACCCTGACTGGGAGGAGAGAGAGCACCGGCGTTGTTAGCACCACCGATGCTTACTTCTTATGGAGCATGGTGACTGGTCATGTATTTGATTTGGCATATTTTATTGCCTTTACTTTTTGCCACCAGACAGACCGCCAAAGGAGGGGCCCCATCTGCCTTAGCCCCTACGTGACTCGCCTCACTCGACACTTTAGCCTCTTCGACACTTCAGGTTTTGATGTGCTTATTCAGTGGAGCAAAAGTCCCTGTTTAGGAGTAGATCCCCCATAATTAAGCAGAGTTCCATGCAATCCTAGAGATAGGACGTCATAAAACTGCCGGATTAGAGTCAAATCTAATAAACAAATCCATAGATTGAGTTAATGCGACAATAAGGGTTTTAATTAGAAAGAGATTTCAGATAAACAATCTAGTGTCAGTTGTTTTTAGTCTCGAAATAGATAATAACATAAATCAGGGATTTCTACGGATTAAGTCAAGTGAATAAATTGTCTAATTCAGAAGTAATAAGTAAAGTCTAGTTGGATTCTTCCTTGGATATTGTCTTCTCCATCGGATTTCCAAAAGTATTTTTCAACTTTTATCTCTGTCGTATTTTTAAGTCAATTAGATAATTAGTCTTAGTTTAAAAACATCCCTTTAATTCTTAGGCTAGATAATAAAAAGATAGTAATTACTAGTACTTTTAGTCCTTGTGGATACGATATCTCCGGTCTCACCATAGCTATACTATTGTTCGATAGTTGTGCTTGCCTTAGTCGAGTTTTTAGTTAGTTTAGTGACCAGCATTCATGTATCAATGCTTCAAAGATACAGATCCGACACTTCACATGTGATTTCTCCGTTCGAGATTGAAATACAGTCTGATATGACTTATGAAGAGGAATCGATCCGTATCTTAGCTCGCGAAGTTAAAGAATTGAGAAATAAGAAAATTCTGTTAGTAAAAGTAATGTGGCATCGATATGGTGTTGAAGAGGCTACGTGGGAGCCTGAAGAGGTTATGAGACAGCAATATCTGAATCTATTCAACGGTAAGATTTTCGAGGACGAAAATCCTTAAGGAGGAGAGTTATAACAGTCCGGTTTAGACCCTAGTCAGAATAGTGGTTTCTGGACCACAAATCTAAGTTAGAAAAATAATTTTCCATGCTTATTATATGTGACTTGACATGTGTGAAAGTTTCTTATGAAAATTTAATCGTTTGTGTGCTCAATTGATAAAAGGACCTAATCGCGTAAAATGTAAAAGTGGCTTTTTAATTGTTAAAGTGCATGTTTGCTATGTATTTTTAAATGAGAGGTCCTTATGTTTATATTTGACCATTGAAAGATTGAATGGTCATATATGCTAAACGTTAGTGGAATTTAAATGTATATAATAAGGCTAAATAAGTAAAATTTTCCATTAATGTTTATTTAATTAAAACAAAAGCATGAAATTAAGTTATTATCATCATCTTAGCCGAATTCATCAAATAAAAAGAATGAATAAGAGCTCTTAGGATTTTGGCACTTTGATTGATGATTGAGGTATGTGTTTTGACCCGTTTACAATAATTTCTATGTTTTTGTGATCGTTGCTTTGTATACTATCAAGCCCATGTCTCAATTTCTGAAATTGTTGATCATTTTGAGTTGAGCCATTGATGAAATTATGAGTTTTATGAAGTTTGATAATAGTTTATGGGAGCTTGATGTTGGGTTAATATATTTTGTCTTTGGATTTTTGATGATTTTTAGTAAAATAGACTAAATTGTGAAATTTGTAAATTGAGGGACTAAAATGTGAAATAAATGAAATATATGGGCTTATATGAACATCATGAAAATTCAACTAGGAATGTGTGGAAAGAAATTATGTGTGTTTTGTGATTTTGTGAAATAGGGACTAAAGTGTTAAAATTTGAAAATATGAGGGCTGATTTGTAAAATGCCCTAAATATGTGTTTTTGGATGATTCGAATGAATGTGAGTTTGAATAAGTTAAATTTGAATTTATATAGATCAAGAACCAAAGAAAACAGAATTAGAGAGGGGAAAACTGAAAATCATCGTGTAGTCGATTCCATTCATCTCTGTACGGGGTAAGTCAATATACAAATAAATCTGTTTTGAATTGAATTATTATTGTTTATATGCTCTTGAACAATGATAAATGATTATATGCGTTGAATATGAGATATCCGAGAAAGTATCATGATGTGCGTGATAAGTTTTATATTTATGAATGATCATACTTGAAACTAACTATTATCACGATAAAGGCAAGTGCACCTATCGAACAGTAGTATAGTTTATAACAAGACCGGAATGTCGAACCCACAGGAACTAAAAGACTACTTTTAACCTTCTTTTTATTATCTAGCCTAAAAATAAAGGGGATTTTTTTTATCTAAACTAATTAACTACACTAAGAATGCATAGGAAGTAAATTGGGGAAATACTTTTGGGAAAACTGATTGATTTAGACAATACCCTAGGGAAAAATCCACCTAGACTTCACTTGTTATTTGGCTCTGAACCAGACAATTTATTCACTTGATTTGATCCGTAGAAATCCCTAAGTTATATTATTATCTCTCTCGAGACTAACAACGTCTAACCCTAGGTTGATTAATTGAAATCTCTTTCCAATGAAAACCCTTAGTGTTGCATTAACTTGATCTATTGATTCCCTTATTAGGTTTCACCCTAATCTGGCAAAATTATGTCACCCTATGTCTAGGGGTGCAATCAACTCCGCTTAATTATGGTAGATTTACTCTTAGACAAGGACTTTTGCTCCTTTGAATAACCACATCAATACTTGAATCAATATCCTGGAATATTAAAGCAAGAATTAAGAACTCATAATTAAGAACAAGTCAAATATTTATCATATAATTCAGAAAATAATAACAAGATCCGTCTTAGGTTTTATTCCCCTTAGGTATTTAGGGGATTTAGTTCATAAGTGTAAAAGAAACCATCTCTGAAGAATAATAAGAAAACATAAAGAAAAACCCTGAAGGAAATTGAAGGGAAATCTTCAGTCTTGAAGGAGAATCTGGCTGCTGAGATGGATCAGTTGGCTTTCTTCGAGTAATTCTTTGCCTCCTACTCCGTTGTGTTTTCTAGGTATCTCCTAGGGTGTTTATATAGGCTTTAGAATGCCTAAGAATCCTCTAAAGTTCCCTTTTCTAATTAGAACTAGACTTGGGCCTGATAGAGACACGCCCGTGTGACATGCCCGTGTTCAAGTGTTTTAAATCGTGTTAAAGTATGTTGAATAGCCACGGGCGTGTGGTCTACCCGTGTACGGAAGTCCAGACTCTGTTGATTTCTCATATTGGTCCATTTTCTCTGTTTTTGGCCCTATTCTCACTCTTTTTACTCTCCTATGCTCACTTAAGTATAAAACATGAAATTAAAGGATTAGGAGCATCAAATTCCACAAATCCAATGATAATTCATCCAAAAATGTGCTAAGCATGGAGTAAAAATATGTATAAATTATGACTTATCAAATACCCCCACACTTAAGCGTTTGCTTGTCCTCAAGGAAAAGCCTTAACTCACAATCAAAATAAATTCTTCTTAACTTATATCTCTCATCAATAGTATCTCAAAATAATCCATAAGTAATCATACATTGAAAATTCAACTCGAAGAACATCAAAGTTTCAAACATTCCAAGTTGAGCATTTTATCATGAGAACATAGGTGTCTCCCTTCACCTAAATAATCACCTTTGATTCAAAATGTCACAGAGTTTCACATCCTCACTAAAGATTCACTCAAATCACTCGAGGTGTTTAAGGGCAAGAAATTTAACGCTCAACAGTTAATATGAAAAGTTATTACCATAGGCTTGCGTGAAAATCAAATCTCCACCACTATATATTGAGATGATACATCAATCAAAAGGTCTTTAAAGGGTTATAACATGGTTTTGGTTAGGGGGTGTGGTCACAAGCTGAAAGAAAAGGTTAGAATCGAGATTTAATTGAAAAATTACCTAACTAGAAAAATACTAAAACTAATAGATTACATTCCTAATTGGAAGATCCTAGAATTGAGCTTTTCTTCATGGAATATGGAATTAAATATTTAAGCTTAAAAACAAAGAATTACTACTAATATGTATGTATATATATATTTTTTAAGATCAAATCAAATAACATAGAACTTTGCTAACTATTACAAAGAAAAATAAAACATAGCTAAACAATTAATTTGAATCAAATCTCGACAAAAATAGGGATCAAATTAAATGAGGGGATTTCAACAATAATGAGTTATGGGTTAATATTGAGGGTAAATCAATGAATGGCTTGCTAGGTTCAAAGGGGTTCACTAAGGGTTAATTATGAAGGTAGGCTTTTATGGAGTGAGTGGGTTAAACCTAAGTGCCTTTATCATCTCGACATATCAAATCAAATGGTGTGGTCTTGACATGCATAATCGAAGGCAAGTTCTAGAATAACAAATCAATATTGATGCACTCAAAGCAACAATAAAAGTGAGCATGAAAGAAATAATATATGCTCCAAAGGCTCAAGATCTCACAAACATTATGGCTTTTTTTATGTTAAAACCTATGAATTTCAATTCAAGATAATACCAAAACTTGGGGAAACAACCTAAAATTTTTTAATTCTCAAAAATCAACTTGTCATGCTTGATTCTTTAATTCCTTAATGTTTAAAAATCAATTCATAAATGCCTATGTTTTAATTCAAGACATATCAACAAAAATCATAAATTAATCAAAATTCATTCTAATAGTGATATGAGTGAGTTACGTGAGAATAAGATAAAATTCAAGGATCTTTCTGATAATGATATAAATAAATAACCTCTCCACACTTAAGATGTACATTTTCCTCAATGTACAAAGATAGACTTATTGAAAAATATAGATATAAGATCATAAGATAGGGAAAGAAGTGAAACTTCCTGAATGTTGGATAGAATCCTTGAATTAGATGCATGGAGAGTAGTTAGCTAAGGCAAGTGTGAGATTGGAGGAGGATACTCCGGTGGTGGTAGAGGTTCGTTAGTCCACAATTCTTGCGCCAAAAGAATATTATATATGGTGGTAGCTATGGTCGTGGTCGAGCAGGACATGACAGTTGTGGAGAACCTTTTCCAGTGGAGTTGCAAACTCCTAAGTAATAGTGAGCTTTGGAGCTCTTTAGAACTACGATAGAATTATTAACTCTTTAGGAGATATAAAGTAGCATGATTACGCATAAGAAATGGCCGGAAATATAAGTTATTTAATATAAATTTTAAAACCTAAGGATGAAGTAAAAATAAAACTAAAGAAAAGTAAAATAAAAAGTACTTTTAAAAAGATAAAAGTAAAAACATAAAAATAGTAAATAAAAGTCTTTAAACATCTTCATCGCCAGATGGTTCTCGAGGTAGGGGCTTGGAGGCTAGATCCTCGTAAGGTGGAGGGACATCATTAGTAATGTCCTCTGGGTCCTCCTACTCGGCTGATTGGACAAGGCGGTACTGAGGAGGATCAAATCCACGTTGTCACTCAATCATCCTCATATGCAGCATACTCGAGATGCCTTGTGGGGACATCTGACCGATGAGAGTGAGGGAGGATACTTGTGCCGCTGTGTTGAGGAGACCGAAGTACCGTGCCAGGTGAGTCACATAAGGGCCTATGGAAATGACTCCCTTTCTGTGCCACTCCATCTGATGGCGAATGATAAGGGCAATGAAATAGACGAAGTCGAATACGTGCCCATGCGTCATGCTCCATAAAAAGTAGGCGTCGTGGGTGTTGATGACACTGGTGCTCGCTCTTCGCCCTATCAGGATGTGGGCTAGGATGGCGTGTAAATATATCAGGGATGGGGCGAGAGTCGATGCCTTGGAGCGACTGGGGTCATAAGTGGCCGAAGTAGGGACTAGGGCCTTCCAGCAGTTCGAAAGAGAGTAGTGGATGTGGCGATGGAGGCTGTCGAAGTCGTTATCATCCATGAACTCCTCTATATATAGTCCTAGTGTGACTCCGAAATCAGGAACACTTAGCTGGCGAGCTAAACTACCGAGACAGAACTTGACCATTCTAGGATCATCAAACTCTGTCATAACAACTTGAAGGTGGAAGGTCGAGCAGATTTCAGGCGTGAGCTCGAGGTACGTTAGCTTGATGATCTTGAAGAAGAGCCCCCACGGGTCAATAGTCAAGAGGGCCCGGACAGCAAGCTAGATCTGCTCGAGTGCGGCCCAATCAATGCAACAGACCACACCTAGGGGTCGCGCCTGTAGTATCTGAAAGAGTTCCTTCTGAGGTACCAGGGGAAACTGTAGGAATGGGTACCGGATTTCGGTGGTAGGACCCGAGGAGGATGCTGCTCCTTTGCGCTTTTTCGAAGCAGGGACGGTAATCTTTTTACCTTTTGGGTTCGTCATTGTATCTGCAATGAAAAGAAGAAGTTATAAAAATAGTCCCCAAGAATAGTATGGAAAAGTATGTAAGCATGTTAAAAGGAAATTGAAATACTTCATAGGGGTTAGTGACTAACAAAAAGCCAAATCCTGAATCCAAATCCTAATGGGTAGATATATCAAATCAATATTGTCATTAGGCATACGAGAATAGTGTTAACGAAATACCGAGTGAATGAATGCATATGGGAATATGGAATATGGCATGAAATTCATGGAAACATAAGAATGAACGTATCATAATGCATTAACATAAAATGGAAAATTTTTAAATAAGAACAAAGAGCAGAAGCATGATTATCATTAGAATCAGTCAAATAAAATAAGAAATAACAAGATAATAGAGAGAAAAGAAGAGATAAATGCAATAGTGTAGAGGAAGGAGGTTGGTCAATGCAATAGTGTAGAGGAAGAAGGTTGGTCGTCCGAGGAATGGGTGATGTAGGTCTGCCACGGGCATGGGCAGTGAGGCCATGTGGTGCACAAGGGTGAAAAGAGGGGAGAGAGAAAAGAGAGAGGGGAGAAAATTGAAGAATAAAGGCGAATTAGGGTGGCCAGTCGGTGGGGGGAGAATTTCGGTGGCTAAGGTTAGGGTATTTGAGGTAAGGGATGCTGAATAGTGAGGGGTTTATATAGATTTTAGGCCACACGGCCGTACGGCACGCCCGTGTGCCCTTATTTTAGCCCGTGTGTTTCGTGATTTTCAAATTGGGCGTGTCTGGAATTCGGCCTATGCCCGTGTATATATGCGCACGCCTATGTTGTTTTGACAGTATCGACCATGGCTGGTGGGCACGGGCATGTCGCACGCCCATGTTAATTTGGCAATTTTGACCATGGTACGGGCATGTCGCGCGCCCGTGTTGATTTGACAGAATTGCCCACGGCCACGTGGCACGGCCTGGCAATGTATCGAATCCCGTGTTGGGGAAACCATTTTGCTCTATTTTCACACGGTCGTGTCACCTCCCGTGGTATGAGCACGGCCTAAGGTTCGCCCGTGAGCCTGGCCATGTGGATTTGGAAAACCTGTGCTCAAGGACTCAGTTAATGATTTAGATGTTAAAAACTAAAATTTAAAGAAATCAACATTTTAGTGCTCGGGTTGGATCCCAAGAAGCGCTTATGTATAGTCTAAGCTTGACTTACCTCAATTTTGTGTGATTACGGTGGATTAAGGAGTTAAAACTCCTCACCTCTGCTATCAATTTTATCAAAATAAGGTCTGAGTCGAGTATTATTTACCTTAAAAGTTCTAAATTTAGAATGAGTTACCTCGACTGTACCGTAGAAGAAAATGTTGAGTACCGTAAAAGGGATTGCTTGATTCGGTTCAGAAGTGGTAATACGAGGGTCCACTACATCTAATAGTTCTTTGTCTCCAACCTTAAGTTGATTTGGTGAAACATTGAGCTCGTCGTGGCGTGGTTTTGGTTTATTGTGTGTTCTTGATTTTTGTGTCCGTCATTCATCTAGTTCCTCGATTTGTAGCCTTCGTTCTTCATAGATGTGTCATTTGTTGTACATGGCTCATGTATGCTCTTTAGATTTTTTTCCTGAAAAAAAGGTTGCAGCACATGATTAGTATTAGTAGCATGATTTATACAACCACCCTCAATATTCAATGTGTTACTCGAATTACAAGCTTGAAAAGTGATTGCTTCATCACCCACACGAAGTGTGAGTTCACCTGTACCAACATCGATAATGGTTCTAGTAGTTGCTAAAAAAGTTCGTCCTAGAATCAAGGGTATGTTACTATCCTCATCCATATGTAGAACAACAAAGTCCACTGGTTATATAAATTTATCAATTTTAACAAGAACATCTTCAATGATACCCCTAGGAAATCTAATGGTTTTATCAGCCAATTGGATACTCATCCTAGTTTGTTTGGGTTTCCCAAGACCTAGCTATTTAAACATTTTGTAAGGCATAACATTAATGCTTGCCCCTAAATCAGCCAAAGCATTGTTAAAGTTTAAACTACCAATTAAACAAGGAATCGTAAAACTCCCTGGATCTTTCAATTTGTTGGGTAGCTTATTCTGTAGAATGGCTGAGCAAACTGCGCTCAACTCTATATGCGACACCTTATCCAACTTCCACTTGTTTGCTAAAAGCTCTTTTAAGAATCTCACTGCGTTCGGCATCTGTGAAAGAGCTTCAGTAAATGGTAAGTTAATATGTAATTTCTTTAATAGTTTAAGGAATTTACCAAATTGTTCGTCTGTGTAGTCTTTCCTTATCACATTGGGGTATGGCACACGAGGTTTGTACTCTTTACTTACTGGTTTCTGCTCACTGTGGTCCACCTCATCCTTACCTTTACTTACCACAATTCCTTACCTTGGTTCAGGTTCAGGTTCAACTAACCCTTCCTTATCTTGAATGGTAATTGCATTGAGTTGTTCCCTTGGGTTAGATTCAGTGTTACTCGGTAGGCTACCTTGTGGTCATTCAGAAATCAGTTTGGCAAGCTAGCCTATTTAAGTTTCGAGCCTTTGGATTGATGCTTGTTGATTCTTAAGTGTTGTTTCGGTATTCTAAAATCGAGTCTTTAACACCGAGATAAATTTCCTTAGCATCTCCTCAAGGTTAAGCTTCTTTTCCTACTCGTAAGGTGGTTGTTGAAAACCTGGGGGATGTTGTGGCCTTTGATTTCCTTGACCACCCCATGAGAAATTGGGATGGTTCCTCCAACCTGCATTATAAGTGTTACTATATGGGTTATTTTGAGATCTAGAATTATTATTACCCATATATTGAACTTGTTCCTCTTCAGTGCTAGGGTTGAAAGATTGATATTCTGTATGTACTCCTCTTCCATTTGAATCGCACCTCATTGCTGGTTGTATCTGAGTAGAACCATACAAACCGTCAATCTTTTTATTTAATAGTTCTACCTGGTTAGATAGCATAATAACCGCATCGAGGTTGAAAACACCGGCTGCTTTTGTCAGCTTTCTTCTCATGACTTGCCACTGATAGTTATTTAGTGACATCTCTTCAATAAGTTCATAAGCCTCTTCAGGTGTTTTGTTATTCAAAGTTCCACCGGCGGTTGCATCGATAAGTTGCCTTGTTGAGGGGTTCACACCGTTGTAAAACGTCTGAACCTGCAGCCACAGAGGTAACCCATGGTAAGGGCACCTTCTCAATAGATCCTTTTATCTCTCCCATGCATCATAGAGTGTTTCTAGATCCATCTGCACAAAAGATGAGATATCATTCCACAGCTTAGCCGTTTTAGTCGGCAGAAAATATTTAAGTAAAAACTTTTCGGTCATTTGTTCCCAAGTAGTGATTGACCCTCGTGGTAACGAGTTCAACCACTGTTTAGCCTTGTTCCTCAATTAAAAGGGAAATAACTGAAGGCGAATGGCATTATCGAAACCGCCATTGATCTTAAATGTGTTGCAAAACTCCAGAAAATTCACCAAATGAGTATTTGGATCCTCATCCTGCAAACCATCAAACTAAACAAACTGTTGTATCATTTGAATTGTGTTAGGTTTCAATTCAAAATTGTGCTAGGTTAAAGTAGGTTTAGCATAATCATACGTAGTACGAGGAGCAGGATTCTGATTTACTGGATCAACAGCAATTGTAAGAGTTAGTGGGTTTACCTGATTTTCAGTCATCTCCTCGGTTGTGGTGGAAATATCGTCCTCTTGCTCTTCCTCTGTGTATCTTAGGCTTTGCCTTATTTCTCTTTGGTTTCTGCGAGCTGTGTAATCAATCTCACTGTCAAAAAGTAATTGGTCCCGATGGGTTTCTTCTTGTCATAAACCATAAAAACCTGCCATAAGGAAAAAGAAAATTTAGTAAAATTAACAAAAATAAAATAAAATTTAAATTGCAATAAAATAAATGGCTAAAGTAATAAAAATTGAGCGTTCCTAATATTTTAGTTCCACGACAACGGCGCCAATAAATTGATGTGCGTGATAAGTTTTATATTTATGAATGATCGTACTTGAAACTAACTATCATCATGATAAAGGCAAGCGCACCTAACGAACAGTAGTATAGTTTATAGCAAGACCGGAATGCCGAATCCACAAGAACTAAAATTACTAGTATTAACCTTTTTTTATTATCTAGCCTAAAAATAAGGGGGATTTGTTTTATCTAAACTAAGAATGCACAGGAAGTAAATTGGGAAAATTGATTGATTTGGACAATACCCAAGGGAAAAATCCACCTAGACTTCGCTTGTTATTTGGCTCTGAAATAGACGATTTATTCACCTGACTTGATCCGTAGAAATCCCTAAGTTATATTATTATCTCTCTCGAGACTAACAACGTCTAACCCTAGGTTGATTAATTGAAATCTCTTTCTAATTAAAACCCCTAGTGTTGCATTAACTCGACCTATGGATTCCCTTATTAGGTTTCACCCTAATTCGGTAAAATTATGTGGCCTTATGTCTAGGGGTGCAATCAACTCCGCTTAATTATGCTAGATCTACTTTTAGATAGGGGCTTTTGCTTCTCTGAATAAGCACATCAATACATGAATCAATATCCTGGAATATTAAAGCAAGAATTAAGAACTCATAATTAAGAACAAGTCAAATATTTATCATATTATTTAGAAAATAATAACAAGATCCATCTTAGGTTTCATTCCCCTTAGGTATTTAGGGGATTTAGTTCATAAGTGTAAAAAAAAAACATCTCAGAAGAATAATAACAAAACATAAAGAAAACTCAAAAACCCCTAAAGGAAATTGAAGGGAAATCTTCAGTCTTTAAGGAGAATTCAGCTTCTGAGATGGATCAATCGGCTTTCTTCGAGTAATTCCTTGCCTCATACTCCGTGCGTGTTTTCTAGGTATCTCTTGGGGTGTTTATATAGGCTTTAGAATGCCTAAGAATCCTCCAAAATGCCCTTTTCCGATTAGAACTAGACTTGGGCCCAATAGAGACACGCCCGTATGACACGCCCGTGTGCAAGTGTTTCAATTTGTGTTAAAGTCTGTTGAATAGCCATGGGCATGTGGTCTACCCGTGTATGGAAGTCTAGACAGTGTCAATTTCTCATGTTGGCAATTCTCGCTCTTTTTACTCTCCTATGCTCACCTAAGTATAAAACATGAAATTAAAGGATTAGGAGCATCAAATTACACAAATCCAATGATAATTCATCCAAAAATGTGCTAAGCATGGGGTAAAAATATGTACAAATTATGACTTATCATATTGACAAAGCTTCGATGTCCGAAAGGCCCCGTACGAGCCATAGGAATAGTTAGGATACATATGTCTTGACATAGGATCCGATATGTGTTTTCGCGTAAGACCATGTTTGGGACATTGGCATCGACTTATGATTTACGTGTAAGACCTTGTTTGGGACATCGACATCATATTTGATTTCATGTAAGACCCTGTCTGGGACAGTGGCATCAATATTTGATTACACGTAAGATCACGTCTAGGACGTTGGCATTGTATCAGATTTCTAAGCTATCCGTGTATCATTATGATTCTGAAAGGTTTAACAGGCATTCTGAGAATATGGTTAACTATGTGAATTTATATCCGAACCAGGTACGTTTGAATTGTATATTATGTTTGAGAATGAAATGTAAGTATATGTACATTGGTGAACAAATGATATAAGTATGAGTTGCTATGAAAATGAGTTATGATATATATATGTATGAATCATGTTCAAATGAACTATAAGAGATAAATGGCTATGTAAATGTATGTAGCCTTGAAATTATATGAATGAATTGATCTAGATTGATGTTATTTGTTAATTTTATTTGTATATGGTTTACTAAGCTTTTGAAAGCTTACTCTGTGTGTTTTTCAACTGTTTAATAGTTATCGAAGCTATTAGGAGCTCGAGGATCATCAAGGATCATCACTACACTATTGACTCTATTTTGGTACCTTTGAAGATGTATATATTAATTTATGGCATGTATAGGCTAGAAGTTCTTGAATATGTTTTATAAAATGTATATCATGCCATGTGATATGGCTAGATTTAAGTTGATATTTGATTTGGTTTTGGTATGTTGATGTGTTAAGAAATGGTATGTATGATGTGTTCTTGAATGACCTAGTGATAAATGGTCAATTTGGTAAGTTGGTAATGTGATTTAGTTGTGGAAATGTTGTGATTTTGGTATGAATTTGAATGTAAAACTTAGTGATAAAGACATGTATAATTGAATGTGTATGGTACATAAATATGGTATGTTTTTGTTTAGATAATGAGCATGAATGTGGTTGACTATGATATGGTATATATATATGAGGTGTGTTTTGGTTTTGAACTGGTTGAAAATTTTGGTACAAAATGTTTTGGTTTTGATGCTTTTAGGGAGGACCCTTAAGAGGTGGCATTTTGGCCTTGTAAAGGGCCTATTTTTGCCCACACGAGCATGTGTCTCAATCGTGTTGCTCGAGGACCATTTCGAAATGAGCCTGAGCAGATCACACGGTCACACACATAGGCGTGTGCTAGGCCGTGTGGCCAGGTCAGTTTCAAGCACGGGCTAGATACACGGGCGTGTGACTGGCCGTGTGACCCAAGTCAGTTTCAACCACGGCTAAGGCACACGAGCATGTCTTATGGCCATGTGAATAAGTCAGTATGTATGCCCTGTTTTTCCATGACCTGTACAATTTTGAAAAATATTTAAGTTTCAAAAAATTTTGTAAGAGCCCAATTTAGTCCCGACCTCTTTCTAAAACATGTTTAAGGTCTCGATGACCTAAGTAAGGGATATTATTATTGATGGTTGATTATAATTTGAGAATGATGTTGATGAATTGTTCGTAAAATGTTTTGACTTGTTTGGTAATGCCTTTAACCCTAATCCAACGACGGATATGGATTAGGGGTGTTACATTTAGTTGGTATGAAAGCTATGGTTTAGTCAATTCTAGGACTAATGTAGCGCATGTGAGTCTAGCTATACATGCCATATTTATGAACTGTGATAGTGTGATGAATCCTGACAGTGAAAATGTGTTTTTATATGGCAAATGGACCCCAAACGAGCCGTAGCTGATGATGTCGAGAGCAATGCGCCTGCTCTCGTGCAAGGGACAGTGTCATCTGACTTTAGACCGGCCATGAGAAACCATGATGGAAAGGCTAGACAAGCCTTTTATAAGATGATGAATGATTGGTTAACCCAATATGTTCGAACTTCTGGCTGCTCAACAGCCCCTAACCCTGACTAATCCTCCTCAAGTTCCTGTTATGCCACAAGTGAATCCGATTCAGTCAAGTAAGGCTCCTGTTGATAAAATTAGAAAATATGAGGCCGAAGAGTTTTGTGCTACTACTAATGATGATGATGAGAGGGCTAAATTCTGGCTAGAGAATATGATAAGAGTATTTGATGAATTGTCATTGACTTCTAATGAATGTTTAAAATGTGCCATTTCACTTCTGAGAGATGCGGCTTATCATTGGTGGAAGACATTGATATCAGTGGTTCTGAGAGAGCGAGTCACCTTGTATTTCTTCCAAGTTGAATTCTAAAAGAAATACATCAATTAGAGATTCATCGATCAGAAACGTAAAGAGTTTATTGAATTGAAACAAGGCTGTATGTCTGTTACAGAATACGAGCGAGAATTTGTAGGATTGAGTCAGTATGCACGAGAATGTGTTTCAACTGAAGCAATTATGTGCAAGAGATTCGAGAATGGTTTGAATGAAGATATCCATTTGTTAGTCGGGATTCTGGAAATAAAAGAGTTTGTTGTGCTTGTTGAATGAGGATGTAAAGCTGAAGAACTCGGGAAAGAGAAAAGAAAAGCTAATTCAGGAGCTAGAGATTTGAGAAAGAGATCTGCAAGTAAATCAGTTCAGTCTATGTCAAAGAAATTTCCAGATGATTTTAGCCGTTCAAAGGCTAATATGGGGCATTTGAGTAGAGATCGTGCTAGATCGTATTCGAGCTTTAGAGCTCCAGCTACTTCTGTTGCAAGTGTTGAAAATGTTCAATCAGATTGACCCGAGTGTAAGCACTATGGTAAAAGACATCCCGACAATTGTAGATTCTATGATCGGGCTTGTTTCAAATGTGAATCTTTAGATCATTTTATCCGAGATTACACTGAGTCTATCGAATAAAAAATTGTACAAAATTCGAGACAGAGTAACAATTCAGCTAGAGGTAGACCTCCTAGAAATACGGGTATTGTAAGTGGTAGTCAAAGAGGAACAAAAGACACTGCTGTTCGATCTGAGGCTAGAGCACCTGCCAGAGCCTATGCCATTCGAGCTCGTGAGGAAGATTCGTCACCTGATGTTATAATGGGTACATTTACTCTTTATGATACTTCTATGATTGCTTTAATTGTAACACCGCAAACCCGGCCTAGACATTATTGCCAAATCTGCGATCTCACACCGAAGTGTGTTTTGAAAAGCATCGTTCTGCTTGAAAAGTACGTACTATATTAAAACCCTCGTAGTGTTCTTTTACAAAATTTTGAAGTATCTTGTTCATTGTTAAAAACTCAAGTAGGTCCAGCGAAAGTCTAATCATTTTAGGGTGTTATTACACTTTAAAGACAATGTTTGTTGCAGAAGCTTTTGAAATATATTGTAATAGCGTGGTGTTTTGAAAACATTTATTTTTTTTTGAAAATTCGTGTCCTACTACTAGTAGATATAAATCAAAATAAGTAAACCCCAAATTAAAGTAAAAATTTAATGAGGCCTTATTACATAACCAATGCCCAATTTAAATGGCTTAAAGATTAAAAGTTTAAAACAGTAGCAAAAGTAGTAGTGTGGCCACCATCGAGTCCCTCACTGCACCGACCCACATAAGGATTACTTGCACAGGAAAGTAGAAGGGTGAGTTTATGAAAAACTCAGTCTGTAATCCCTATACAATAATCAGTCAAATCGTAGGCAAATACAGTTTGGGCCTAAGCCCGTTTCAGTGACAATCCAATATCAGTTAGGGCCATAGCCCATTACAGTAATAGTATCAGTGTGGACCTTAGCCCATTACAGTAACAATAATAGAAATGCAATCAAAATTCCTACCCATCCATCCTCTACACTCCACTCCTTCTATCCCTACACTCCATGTGGGGAAAAAATCGACCCACACATCCCTACACTCCAAAATATAGCACTGGTTACGGCACTAAACAGTATTTGCAGCAGAGCTGCTAGTGCAGTACACTTCCTCCAAATATATCAACCCATCTTCATGCAACATATCATCTCATAATATCATACGTGTATGCAGAAATGTCCTACTTGAATACAGTCATACATAACATAGGGGTATATCAGTCATTACATCAGTATGGGGTCTAAGTGTACTTACCAACCCAACAATAGGTCCACAGTCGTCTTGGGCAACCCGTGCAACCTTAACAATCAAACAGTGAAAATGGGCCCAAAGGCCATAGCACGACCCATGTGGGCCCACACACACGTGTGGCCCATAAAGCCCAAAAATGACCTTGGCTGTGTGAACTACACAGCCTGGCCCAATAATTTTCACACGTTCATGTGGTTTATCCGTGTGGGGCCCATGAGCCCGTGTGGCCCACACAGCCCATTTTGGTCCTACATGGCCCAGAATGACCTAAGCATATGAAATTGCTCATGGTGACCTCTATTATCAAACACCTACGCTTTATGCATTCAGATCACCACAAGAGCGAGCACACGCACGTGTAGTATCAAAAGTCATATTTTTTGGCTTTTTCCAATTTACAATTGTTGTAGTGTGATTACACACCTGGTTGCGAAAATGCGCTACTGGCCCACGAGTATTCCAAACCTACCACCGGCTTGATCGGTCACCCTGGAACCGTTGCAAAAGATTTAATCACAAGGCCTTAGGGGTTTCTGAAAATGCAATGCCTAGATTAAAAGGAAGGATATTCAGCCTACACCCACAAAATTCGGAAGTACTCAATTGACAAAGGCACAACACTTGTACCCTCACACCTGATTAGTTGAACATCAATAGTCCAGAACCGAAAGTAAGAAGGAGAGAACAGGGTCTTCGGGTTCAATACAAAGATAAAGAGAAGAAAAAGAGCAAGAATAATCGGTCAAGGTTACAGTGTGGACAAGAGTAGGAAGCAGTTAATGCAGAAGACTCGAATGAGGGAAAAAGAAAAGACGAGAAGAGGTTTGGCTAAAGCAAACTGATTTATAGAGAGGAAAAAGAAACAATAGTATTTGGCAATGGGTTGTGGAGGGGGAAATAGAATGCTTGGTCAAAAAGAGAGCCCCAAAATGTAACACCAGAATATCTGAATGGTCACTAGTAGAATTTGGCTGTCAAACAAGCAACAAAACTAATGTGCGAAAAGAAGCAAAAAGGGAAAATCTACCAGAATAGAAAGCAAAACTAGGCAATTTCAGCACCAAGTGCCTATGACCGAATTAGCATAAATGGAATCCCACTTTTGGCAAACTACTACCATTACCCCACACCTTGATCCACTCCTCAAATCTCTCCCCAAATTTCTCCTCTAATTCCTCAACCAACCAATTCAAATCCCTTTCAAACTCCTCCTAAAATTTGGCCACACACTCCCCTCCCCTTCAAACACTTCAACCACCCAACAACTTCAGAGTTCTACTAATACTCAACTTCCTACACGGCACAACAACAAAAAAAAACACCCCTTGTGCGCAACTGGGCTCGAACTCAAGACCTACTAGCACCAGTAGCACACCACTACTCTGGCCAACAGCCCTTTTATGACTTGATTTGCCCACAATTATTTAAGAACCCACTATCTGGTAGCAAGGGTTTTATACAATTAAAATAAAATTTTTGCTAAAGCCAGGGCTTGAACCAATGACTTTCCACACTTCTCAAGACACTTAACCATTAATGCAAGCAAACCAATATGCAATATAACATACAAATTTAATCACTTAAGATTTGGGGCGTTAAAGCTCTTCCCCTTAAAAGAAATTTCTGCCTTGAAATTTACCTAATCAGAACAGATGAGGGTATTGTTACTACATCGTCTCCTCGGGGTCCCATATGGCTTCCTCAAAACTGTGATTATGCCATAGTACTTTAACCAGTGGAACAGACTTCCTCCTCAGAACCTTCACATCACGGTCTAAAATCTAAACCGACTCTTCCTTAAAGGTTAAATCTAGCCTAACCACAATCTTCTCAGTCAAGACGATGTGCGCAGGTTCAGAATGATACCGCCTCAGCATAGAGACGTGGAACACATCATGAATTCAGTCCAACTCTAGAGGTAACTCAAGTTGATAGGCAACCAGTCCCACACGTTTCAATATGCAATAAGGCCCAATGAACGTAGGGCTTAGCTTGCCCTTCGGTCCAAACCTCAGAACCTTCTTCCATGGCGAGACCTTGAGAAAAACCAAGTCCCTTATAGAGTATTCAATCTCATTATGCTTCAAATCTGCATATGACTTCTGTCTGTTTGATTCTGCCTTCAGTCAGTCCTGAATCAATCTAACTTTATGCTCAATATCAGAAACTAACTCAGGACCCAGAACTCGCCGCTCACCTAACTCAGTCCAACACTAAGGAGTACAACACTTACGACCATATAATGCCTCATAAGGTGCCATCTGTATGCTATACTGGCTATTGTTGTACGTAAACTCTGACAATGGCAAGTAATCCTCCCAACTGCCTCGAAAGTCAATCATACAACTCTTTAACATGTCCTTCAGAATCTAAATCACCCTCTCGACTGACCGTCTGTTTGAGGATGGAATGCAGTACTGAAGTCCAACCTTGTACCCAAAGCCTCGTGTAACTTCTTCTAGAACCAAACGTGGAATAAGGATCTCTATTAGATATTATAGAAACCGGTACCCCATGCAATCTCACTATCTCAGATACATACAGTTTAACTAGTTTCTACAGCGGGTAATCAGTATGAGCAGGTATGAAATGGGCAGACTTGGTCAATCAATCTACGATGACCCATACTGAATCCTTCTTAGTAGGCGTTACGAGCAGCCCACTAACGAAGTCCATAGTCACTCTCTCCCACTTCCGCAGTGGAATCTTAACTGGCTAAAGCAACCCTAAAGGTAACTGGTGTTCAGCCTTAACCTGCTAACGAGTAAGGCATTTACCCACGAAGTCAGTAACTTCCCGTTTAAGACTTGGCCACCAATATAACTCACGAAGGTCTCGGTACATCTTATTTCTGCAAGGATGTAGTATAGACTGCCTCAAATTAGCATCTTTCAATACATAGACTCTTCCACGGAAATAGAGTACCCTTTCACTACTCAGTCCAAAATCTGAAGTTTCCCTGCTCTCTAATTGTCAGAATCGAAGACCCAGTGAGTCATCCTCCATCTACTTACCCTTAATCTGTTCAATCCACGTCAGTTTAACCTGAAGTTCAGCCAACAGACTACCATAATCGAATAAGCTGATATGAGCAAACATCACCCTCAGACCAATCACAGCTCTATGACTCAGTGCGTCAGCCACCATATTGGCCTTACCTAAATGGTATTCAATCGAACAATCATAATCCTTAGGCAGTTCAATCCATCTACGCTGCCTAGGTTTAGCTCCTTCTGAATGAGAAGATACTTGAGGCTCTTATGATCCGTGTAAATGATACACTTCTCACCGTACAAGTAATGCCTCCAAATTATTAGTGCGAACAACACCACAACCAACTCCAAGTCATGTGTCAGATAGTTCCCCTCATGCGTCTTAAGGTGACGAGATGCATAAGCCATAACCTTACCCCCTTGCATCAACATACATCCTAAACCAACATGTGATGCATCGCTATAGATAGTGAATTTCTTCCCAGACTGGCTGTATTAAAACAAGGGCCTCAGTCAGAACTTTCTTAAGCTTCTCAAAACTTTCCTGCCGCTTATCAGTCCAGTTAAATGGTACCCCTTTACGCAAAAACTTAGTCAAAGGTGCAGCAATCAATGAAAACCCTTCCACAAAACGTCTATAGTACCCCGCCAGGCCCAGAAAGCTTCGAATCTCAGATACCGACTTAGGCTGCTTCCAACCAAAAACAGCTTCAATTTTTCGAGGGTCAACCTTAATCCCCTTAGCAGATACCACATGGCCTAGAAATGTTACCTCCCGTAACCAAAATTCACACTTCCTGAACTTAGCATACAATTGTTTCTCTCTCAAAATCTGCAGAACAACTCAGAGATGTGTATCATGTTCATCTTTAGTTCTCGAATACACTAGAATGCCATTTATCAACACCACTACGAACTGATCTAGGTAGGGCTGGAACACCCGATTCATCAAATCCATAAAAGTCATGGTGCATTCGTCAGTCCAAATGGCATCACTAGGAACTCGTAATGACCATAGCGAGTCCTCAATGTTGTTTTGTAAACATCAGCCTCCTTAACTCCCAATTGATGATACCCCAATTAGAGATCAATATTAGAGAAGACCGAAGCTCCTTAGAACTGGTTGAATAGATCGTCTATCCTCAGCAGGGGGTACTTATTCTTAATAGTCAATTTGTTCAATTGCTAGTAATCGATGCACATATGCATGGTTCATCCTTTTTTACAAATAAAACCTGTGCTTCCCACGGAGACACTCTAGGGCGGATGAACCCTCGGTCCAGTAACTTTTTTAATTTGAGCTTTAAGCTCTATAAGCTCCTTTGGTTCTATTCGATAAGGGGCGATGGACACTAGGACTGTACCAGGCAGGAGCTCAATCCCAAATTCCACTTCATGATTAGGAGGTAACCCAAGCAGTTCATCAAGAAAAACATCAGGAAATTCCTTAACTATTTTGATATCTTTAATAGAAGGAACCTCAAAATTAGAAACTCCAATGTAGGCTAAATACACCTCACACCCCTTACGAACCAACTTCTTAGCTCTAAGTGCAGAAATTACATTTGACAGATAATTTCGACGCTCCTTAATCACTACCACCTTGTAACTCCCCCGTACCCGAGACCATCACCGGAGTCGAGCACGAAGTGTTACTAAACTTAATTCATCAATTAAACACCTTAAACAACTTATTACCAACCATGCATAACAACCAAGCATATGCACATCACCAATATCAAACATAACATAAATAACAAGATTTATAAGTCAGAATCATTAGCTCACTAAAGACCAATATATTTGGCCAAATTATAATAACACATGTTATAAAATTAGGTCCCTATACATGCCACTCACTTGATAATTCTAGCATATATGTTTATTCTGTCAAGGTGTTGGCTTGATAGTGTGATGCTGCCTCTGACGGTCTCCAACCCTGAGCTAACCTGACAACACTAAAGGAAATGGAAAGGATGGGGTAAGCTTTATGCTTAGTAAGATCACATTAAATAATAATAAGAAATTTACTAACATGCTTCCCACAATAAAATTAACTCATTTGTACATTTACAAATGTTCTGGTTAAGCTGTTTTCTTGAGTAACAGTCACTAAATCATTTATATTTAGAGTTACGGAACTCCAAATTAAGATCCATAAATTTTAGAAAAAACTAGACTCATATATATTTCCACCATAAAATTTTCAAAATTTTTACTGTAGCCAATAAGTACAGTTTATTATTCAAAGTCTCCCCTGTTTCGCTATTTCACAGCTTCGACCTTTCTTCACTAAAATTTATTTATCTCATACTAAAAAATTCGGATGATGTTCTAGTTTGTTTTTATTAAAATTAGACTCATCCAAAATTATATGAATATAAATTATACCCCAAAATTATTTTTCTATAATTTTTAACAATTTTTACAAGTCAGAACAGGGGATCTCGAATTCATTCAGATACTGTCTCACAAGAATTCAAATATCACATAACATGGAATTCGTTTGCTTCCCATATTTGTTTTATGTGAAAATAGACTCAATAACCTTTAATTACATATTTTATTTAAAATTTAATTCAACTTCCACAATTTTTGGTAAATTTTCAAATTCATGCACTGCTGCTGTCCAACACTGTTTTACTACTAAAGTTCACTTTTGCACAATTTCACTTAATCCATTCCATTTTACCGAGATTCGCTCAAATATCGAGCATATTGCTCATAAATTTAAATAAACATATACTTGCACTTGTTCATCACATAATCACTTTCACATTTATTTTCACTTAATCGATTTCCCGTTGAACTCATCGGAATAATAACAGATACACAACTGCCTGCATATTTTCTCATTTCCACACTTGTAGCTGAAGCTATCTGGTAGCATAGTACCCTGGACTTAGTACTACACATGCGACCAATTATCCGATACACGTAGTAGCCTGCACTTAGTACTACACACGTGATCGAAGTTATCAGGTACGCATAGTAGCCTACACTTAGTACTACACATGCGACCAACAATCTGGTACACGTAGTAGCCTGCACTTAGTACTACACACGTGACCTCACAATAGCTCATTTGTATCGTTTCTATTCCGAAGGTTCAATCGGGAAATTCCTCACTTTTCAACATTTTATTAAATTGTCCGTATTCAATTTAAATTCATAATTTACATCAAATAACCATTTGATAGGCAGCCACATTTCATATGATATCAAAATATATTGACATAAAAAGCATCGATAGATTATTTATATACGAACTTACTCGAAGTGTCGATCTCACTATCCATAATACCAATTGTCCATTCATAATATAATAAGACACAACTCAAATAGCAAATCAGCTTTTAAGAATTTACATAACATAAATCACATATTTCATATATCACTTGTCATGTATCATCATTTTCTTGCATTCAATGTAACATTCTTTCATGTCATATTTCCACATCATAAACACCATTCCATCAACTTTTCCAATATATTAAATCATACAATATATGCAATAATAGTAAGAAATATAATTCAAACATAACATTGCATTATTATTATCATACGAACTTACCTCGATACAAAATATTAGCAATCGAGCCTATTCCTTGTAAACTTTGTTTTTCCCTCGATCACGACGTGAATCTCGTTTCTCTTGATCTATAATACCAAATTAATTTATTTAATACATAAAGTCATCAAAACAGCCTTTAATACGAACTTTGGCAAAATTACCATTTTGCCTTTAAACTTTTGCATAATTACACTTTTGCCTCTAGGCTCGGGAATTAAACTTCATCCCTTATTCTTATGTTTTACGACATGCTGATCATTTTTCCCTTACAACATCAAATTCTCACTCTAACATGTACTTATGACTATTAGGTATTTTTACCAATTAAGCCCTTTTACTCGTTTTCACTTAAAACCGAGTAGCACAAGTTGTCTAACATAATTTAAAACCTCATATTCTATGATAAACACCAAAATACACAAATTTCACCTATGGGTATTTTTCCAAATACGAACCCTAGGTTGAATTATTGCTAGCATAAGCTTAATCAAGTTACCGGGATTCCAAAAACGTAAAGAACTTGAAAAATGGGGCAAGAACGGACTTACTATTGAGGTTGGAAAGCTTGAAAACCCTAGCCATGGCTTCCCCATGCTAATTTCGGCCTCCATATGGAGAATATGACCATTTTGTGCTATTTTTCCCATTTTATTTCATTTAATATACAAACGACCAAAATGGCCTTACTACTAAACTTTCAAAAAAATTCAATCCATGTCCAATTTTTGTCCACAAACTTCAAAATGGTATAATTACCATTTCAGGACCTTTGATTTAAAAACTCATAACAATTAAACACTTCTAACATGTAAAACTCAACTTTTGCACTTTTTACAATTTAGTCTTTTTGACCAAATTGAGTGCCCAAACGTCGAAATTGTTGAACGAAATTTTCACGAAATCATTCTGTGAAATCATAGACCATAAAAATATAATAAAAATGAAATTTTTCTCGTTGAATTTTTGGTCCCGAAACCACTGTTCCGACTAAGCCTAAAATCAAGATGTTACACACCTCATCACCATATGCAGTTTTCAATATCACTCGCTTAGTAGCACAATCCAAACTCACTTGATGCTTGACCAGCTAGTCCATGCCTAGTATTAAGTCTAATTCTCCAAAAGGGAGTTTTATTAAATCTGCCAAAAAGATCTCTCTTTGAACCTCCAAAGTTACATCCTTAAACAGCTTATCCACTCTCACTGAATACCCTAATAGACTCAACACAGTAACCTCACTCGTAGTGTTTTCAACCATTAGACCCAAAGTCTCAAATATAGTACATGTTATATAAGAATGCTTAGACCCAACATCAATCAATGTAGTTTAAGGTACATTATGCATAAAGAACGTACCCGTAATAACATTTGGGGTGTCTCTACCCTCTCGGTGATGTGTAGTATAAACCAGTGCCGGCTGCCTCCCCTTAGTGTGACCAGCACCTCTGCCCAGTGCTCCACAACCACGGCCCATACCGTTTCCACCTCTGGCCTAACCACAACCTCTCAGTGGCTACTGAGCACCTCTCAGCGGCTTAACAGTACCTATATCCGTAGCTTGCATCCGATCAGGCCTCTATAGACAATCTCTGATTCGGTACTCCATAGATCCGCACATCAAACATGCTACTAACCTTTTCTAGCACTCGCCCTGATGGCGTCTCCCACAATGAGCACAATGCTGCGGTCCAGTAGCAGCAATAGGGGCCCTAACTCTGGCTGGCCCATCAAATCTGGCCTTCTTCTTAGGCCCCACAACTGAACTTGAGGGCTCCCAAACCCTCTTGTTCCTTCCCCTGTCCGTCTCACGATTCTAGCACTCAGCGCATTTTACATTCTCGACAATCTTCGTCTTTTCCACTAACAAATCAAAATCTCACTCCATTTTTGGAGCTATCAGAACTCTTAGATTATCTCTTAAGCGATCCTCGAAATTAACACAGCGCTCATACTCAGTTGCCACGATCCCACGCGCAATGGCTAAGTCGTAAAAACTCAGACTCATATTCAGCTACTGATGTATCTTCTTGAGTCAAATTCAAAAACTCTCTCCTCTGGGTATCCACATAACTAGCGCCCACATATTTCCCTTAGAATGCAGTTTTGAAAGATTCCCAAGTCAACCGGTCAGGCTGAGTACCCTCTTTCACTGTAAGCCACCACTGGTAGGCTTCATCTCGTAGCAACGACACTGCACCTTTTAATTTCTAATCTAGGGTGCAACTGAGGTCATCCATGATCCTCTCTGTGGCCTCAATCCAATATTTAGCCACATTAGGGGCAACTCTAGTGATACCTATAAAGATCTTAGCTCCAATAGACTTGAGTTATTCCGTTACCGACCTACGACCCATAGTACCAATATTAGGCCCAACGACCCTTTCCAAAATTTGCCTCATAACTTGGGATAGTGTATCGTCCCTAGCTTCACATCGTGTGACTCGATTTTAGTTACAGGTGAAGCCGATGCCTCCCTACCTTCATTGTTAGGCATATGGCCCGATGCCGACGATCTAGCCTGAGCTCCTCCACAACCTTCACCGTGACCTCTTATACCCGTTCCATGAGTACCTCCGATGCTCATTATCAAATTATGCTTTATCTGTATTAACATTTTGATGCAACAATTTTACAGTTCCAGTGTTTATTACCGGATGTTTTATGAAAAACAGTATTAATAATTCAAAGTTTTTATTTTCGCAGATCGTAGTCTTACTACAGTTTTAGGTTACCCTGACAAAGTTTCTCAATACAGTCTATTACCTATAGTAATCTTAGTATTTTAATTTACACAAGTGATAGTTTTAGAGAACTTACAGGATCAACGCTGAAGACTCGGTGTACCGCACATTCAGTAAACACTTCCAAATATTTTTAAAGCATTTGAAATAGTTATTTTTTAAAGTTTTAAGATTTAAAGATAAAGCCCAAATCCATAGTCGAGTTTTGCAACCTGGCTCTGATACCACTAAATGCGATACCCCAAACCCAGCTTAGACATTATGGCTGAATCTGCGATGTCACACCGAAGTGTGTTTTGAAAAGCATTATTCTGTTTGAAAAGTATGTACTATATTAAAACCCTCGTTTTGGCCTAAGCCCGTTTCAGTGACAGTCCAATATCAATTAGGGCCATAGCTCATTATAGTAATAGTATCAGGGTGGGCCTTAGCCCATTACAATAACAATAACAGAAATACAATTAGAAGTCCTACCCATCCATCCTCTACACTCCACTCTGTCCAGCCTTACACTCCATGTGGGGATAAAATCGACCCATCCATCCCTACACTCCAAAATATAGCACCGGTTACAGTACTAAACAGTATATGCAGTAGAGCTGCCAGTACAGTACACTTCCTCCAAATATATCAACCTACCCCATGCAGCATGTCATGTCATAATATCATATGTGTATGCAGAAATGTCTTGCTCGAATACAGTCATACATAATATAGGGGTATATTAGTCATTTCATCAGTATGAGGTCTAAGTGTACTTACCAACCCAATAGGAGGTCTACAATTATCTTGGGTGACCCGTGCAACCTTAACAATCAAATAGTAAAAATAGGCCCAAGGCCCATAACATGGCCCATTTAGGCCCACACGCCCGTGTGGGCCATAAAGCCCAAAAATGACCTTGGCCGTGTGAACTGCACAGTCTGGCCCAATAATCTCCACATGTCCGTGTGGTTTATCCGTGTGTGGCCCATGAGCCCTGGAACAGCTCGATTCAGATCCTAGTCGGAACAATGGTTTTGGGACCACGAATCTGAGTAAAAAAAATTAAAAATTATTATTTTTTATTTTATGTGAATTTATATCTATGAAATTTTCGTGATTTAAGTTTATCGTTTGAGTGTCCGATTAAATAAAAGGACTTAATCGCGTAAAATGAAAATTTGGTGGTTAAATGTGAGAGTGCTTAATTGAACTTGTCTGATTAATATGAAGCACTTATGAAGCAATTTAACCATTAAAAGGTTGCATGGACGGTTTTAGGTTTATAATATATGGTTTGCATATTAACTTTATAAGGTGTATATAATAATAAAACATAAAATAAGTGGCATGCATTTATATTATTCTTCGTCACCGAATATAAAAACAAGAAAGAAAAAGAAAAGAAGCTAGGTTTGGGCATCCTTCCAAGCTTGATTCAAGGTTCGGTTTTACTCAATTTTTGATAATTTTTATGTTTTTGACATCGTTGCTTCGAGTACTAGTAAACCCATGCTTGAATTTTTTATTTTGGTGAATATTTTAAGTTATGCCATTGTTGAAAGCTTGTGATTTTTGTTGTTTGATGATGAAATATGAAAGACATGTTTTGGGTTAACTTGTTTTGTATTGGAGTTTATGATTATTTTGAGTAATTAGGACTAAATTGTAAAAATAATAATTTGAAGGACTAAAATGTGAAATAAATGAAATATTTGGACTTGTATGAGTATGGGTAAAATTTGGCCCAACAAGGGTATATTGAAATTTTGCATATTTTGTGTTTTGTGAAATAGGGACTACATTGTAAAAAGTGTAAATGTTAAGGGTAAAATGGTAATTTACCCATTTATGTGTTTTTGAACTAAATTGAAAGAAAATATGTTTGAATGAGTTTAATTTAAATATGTGTAGATCAAGAACCAAAGAAATCGAATTTGGATCAGAGAAAATCGAAAGTTGTCGACTAGTCGTCCCGTTCCATTTTTCATCATTCGAGGTAAGTTTTTAAGTAGATAATGTGGTTAAATTTCAATATATGTGGTCAATATATAGTTATAATGATTAGAAGTAAATTATGAATCAGCTTTGAGTAATGAAAATGATTTATGTCTAATGATTAAGTAATGAATAAGTTTAGTAATTAAAGTGAGGACATGAGCTATACATGTGAAAATGTTGACTATTGGTATAATAATTGCAAGTTAATATTTGGCTAAATGAGGTATATGTATGTGATATTAAAGTGTAAATCATGATAAATATACATATATATGTATTCAAATATATGATGATGTTGTGACATTGGTAGTGAATAATAACTTTGTTAATGAGCATATGTATATTTTGGTCAATTTAAAGTTGGTACCTGGAAGTATATATGGTTCCGATATATGTGTGCAAGTAAGACCACGTTTTATACGTTCGCATCTATATGTGATTCTAATATATGTATGCGAGTAAGACCACGTTTTATACGTTGGCATCGATATGTGACTCTGATATATGTGTGCGAGTAAGACCACGTTTTATACATTGGCATCGATATGTGATTTTGATATGTTTTTATGAGTAAGACCCTGTCTGGGATAGTGGCATTGATATGTGATTGCATGTAAGACCACGTCTGGGACGTTGCTATTGTACGATATTTGTGAATATCCGAGTATCCTATCCAATTTTGAATGGTTCAATGGGCAAAGATAATTATGATTGAATGAATAAAATGAGCTAAAGTAATCAGGTATGTGATAGTTTATTACTTATTTGAAATAAGGTAAGTAAGTTACTTGATCTGTGTAATAAATCATGTCTAATGGAAATGGAAATTCTATGTGCATATTGAAAATGTATTCGGCCTTTTAGTTTATATCGTGTGAATATTTACGAAATGGTTCATGGATATATATGTATGTGGGTTTATATATATTCGGCTATCTAATGGTACTAAGCTTTTGAAATTGAATTTTACCTAGATAATAGATATATGTATATGTTCGGCTAAGGTAAATTTGCATATGGAATTATATGTTATATATGAAATTGTGATCTTGAAAATAAACGTGATTAAGTTGGCATAATTTATTTTGGTTAAGTTGAGTTGTTATTAATATTAAGTTATTTATTTGCTTATGACTTACTAAGCTATGATATCTTATTGTGTGTATTTGTTTGCTGTTTATAGATTTTGGAAGTTGGTTACGAGCTCGGGGATCGTCATCAAGGTCTATCACACTATCGATCGATTTCGGTATTTTATAAGCTAAATTTTGGATCTATGGCATGTATAGGCTAGATAATATTTTAGAAGCATTGGATTTTGGTTTGTATATATAAAATCCATGCAAAAATGGCTTGCTTATTCATGTTAAGTTTGGTTTAAGTTCGATTATGTTATGGATATGTTTGGTTGGTAATTTTGAATGTGTGGTATTTAGCCATATGGTTCGGCTTGGTTATTAGGTTAGTTGTTGATTTATTATTTTGACTAAAGATAAATATATATTATGGTAAGTATAATCTATAACATGTTTGGATGGTGTTTTGATTATATGATTCAGCAATGAGGAATGTCAAATATGATGTATATATACATATATATTGACTTATTAAGTAATGTATTGGCTTATTACAAAGTATACAAAATTTGTATGATTTTCTTGTGGCTTACTTTACTATTTGAGTTGATAAGAAATAAGTGGTTTTGTGCTAAATTTTGGTATAATGCATAATATGTGTAATTAACATGATGGGATTCGGCATTTGTATTTATAAATTAATATGATTTGATTTGATTTCGTAATTATATTATAAACATGTCGTAATGGTTATGTGATTAGTTATTAAGTGGACTAAATGCATGATTATATTCGAGTGGTAATAAGTTTAGTGGATGAATGGTATTTGTGATATATGTTTTGTGCATTGAGGTTGATTGATGATTTTGAATGTGGTATGAGTGATTCGGCTATGATATGTATATATTAGTATGAATTATGTTTGTTATGCTTCCTTTGGTTAAAGTGATTTGATTATGTTTTATATGTGATAGTAATGGTTTAAAATTTAGTTAAAGGTACATTTCAATAAATGTTGAAATGAGTTAAGGAATATATTTGAAAATATACGAATATGTACAAATGAATTATGTTAGTCGAATAGATAAGGAAATGAAATGAATTTTATATATCACCTTTAGAAATATTGGTTTTGCTTATGAAATTTGAGTTTTTAATTTGTACAGATATGATATGAATAATTTGAGTGTAATGATATTGATTAATTAAATAGGGTACTTGTTTGATCCATAGTTACAATTTTGAATACCATAGTTATTAAATAACCATATGGGTCGATTGTTAATAATCATGTAGTATGCAAAAATTGTTGTTAGTATGTGCATAAGCAATAGCTATAAAATTGTTTCGATACTCAGACAATAAGTGAGTTGGTTGATATATGCTCGATATATGATATGTATTTCTAATTAAAAATTTTAAATCCTAAAGAAGATAAGAATATTCATGTGATTGATTTACGTAGTATAAATTGTTTAATTGTTTGTTTGAGTTGTGTTTTGATCGGTAATGCTTCGTAACCCTAATCTGGTGACGGATACGGGTTAGGAGTGTTACAAGCCCATGGGGCCCACACAGCCCAGAACGACCTAAGCCCATGAAATCGCTCATAGTGGCCTCTACTATCAAATGCCGACACTTTATGCGTTCAGGTCACCACACGAGCGAGCGCACGCACATGTAGTGTTAAAAGTCATATTTTCTAGCTTTTGCCGATTAACAATTGTTGCAGTGTGATTACACACCTGATTACGAAAATGCGCTATTGGCCTGCGAGTATTCCAAACCTACTATCGGCTTTGATCGGTCACCCTAGAACCGTTGCAAAAGATCTAATCACAAGGCCTTAGGGACTTCTAAAAATGCAATGCCCAGACTAGAAGGAAGAATATTCGGCCTACACCCATAAGAGCCAAAAGTACTCAATTGACAGAGGCAAAATGGAACACTTGTACCCTCACACTTGATTAGTCGAACACCAATAGTCCGAGACTGAAAGTATAGAAGGAGAGAACAGGGTATTTGGCTACAATACAAAGATGAATAGAAGAAAAAGAGCAAGAACAATCGGTCAAAGTTATAGTGTGGAAAGGAGTGGGAATCAGTTAATGTAGAAGACTCGAATGAGGGGAAAAAGAAAAGAAAAAAAGAGGTTCGGCTAAAGCAAATTGATTTGAGGAGAGGAAAAAGAAACAATAGTATTCAGCAATGGGATGTGGAGGGGGAAACAGAGTGTTTGGTAAAAAACAGAGCCCTAAAACGTAACACCCGAATACTCTAATGGTCAGCAGTAGAATTCGGCTGTCAAACAAGCAACAAAACTAATGAGTGAAAAGAAAAAAAAGGGGAGAAGCTACAGCAACAGAGAGGAAAACTAGGCAATTTCGGCACCAAGTGCCTAAGACCGAATTGGCATAAAGGGAATACCACTTTCAGAAAACTACTACCACTCCCCTACACCTTGATCCACTCCTCAAATCTCTTCCAAAATCTTTCCTTTAATCCCTCAACCGACCAATTCGAATCCCTTTCAAACTCCTCCTAAAATTTGGCCACACACTCCCCTCCCTCTCAAACACTCCAATTGCTCAATAGCTTCAGAGTTCTACTGCTACTCAACTTCTTACACGGCATAGCAACAAAATAAACATCGCTTGTGCGCAATAAGGCTCGAACTCAAGACCTACTTGTAGTAGTAGCACGCCACTACCCCCTGGACCAACATCTTTTTCATGACTTCATTTCCCCAAAATTATTTAAGAACCCACTATCTAGCAGGAAGGGTTTTATTCAATTAAAACAAAATTTTCGCTAAAGCCAGGGCTTGGACCCAGGACTTCCCACACTTCTTAGGACACTTAACCATTAAAGCAAGCAAGCCAATATGCAACATAACATACAAATTTAATCACTTAAGATTTGGGGCATTACACTGATAGATCTTGGATCAGCACATTCGTATGTATGTATGAATTTAGTATCCAGTAAGACTTTGCCTGTAGAGTCTACTGAATTTGTGATTAGAGTATCGAACCCCCTAGGTAGATGTGTTTTGGTTGATAAAGTATACATGAATAGTCCGTTGATGTTTCAAGATATTTGTTTTCGATATAATTCTATGTGTGGATTGGTTAACTTTGCATTATGCTATTGTAAATTGCAGACGAAAAACTATAGATTTGAAATACAAGAATGATGAAATATTCAGAATTGAATCTAATGATTTGAATGGGTTGCCTATTGTGATTTCGTCAATGAAAGCTTTGAGAATTGTGAGAAAGGGTTGTGAATCCTACTTTGCCTATGTGATCGATTCGAAAGCAAAAGAAAAGAAAGTTGAATCAGTGCCTGTTGTTCGTGAATTCCTTGATGTGTTTCCTGAAGAACTTCCAGGATTACCTCCGATTCAAGAAGTTGATTTCGCATTGAATTAGTACCAAGAACTACTCTAATTTCGATAGCTCTGTCTAGAATGGCTCCGACAGAGCAGAAAAGAATTAATGTTTCAGTTGCAAGAATTGACTGATAGAGGATTCAGAAGATCAAGTTTCTCACCTTGGGGTGCTCCAGTTCTGTTTTGAAAAAGAAAGATAGCACAATGAGAATGTACATTGATTATTGTCAATTGAACAAAGTGACTATCAAGAACAAATATCTTCTGCCTCAAATTGATGATTTGTTTGATTAGCTAAAATGAGTTATTGTGTTTTCAAAGATAGATCTGAGATTAGGTTATTACCAGTTGAGAGTAAAAGATTCATATATTCTGAAAACTGCATCCAAAACGAGGTACAGGCACTATAAGTTCTTAGTTATGCCTTTCGGATTAACAAATGCACCTGCTATCTTTATGGATTTGATGAACAGAATTTTCAAACCATATTTAGATCAATTTGTCATTGTATTCCTTAATAACATATTGATTTATTCGCGTAATGAATTCGAGCATGTCGAGCATTTGAGAATAGTGCTATAGACTTTGCGAGATAAGCAGTTGTATGCAAAGTTTAGTAAGTGTGAATTCTGGTTACAAGAAGTCAGTTTTTTGGGTCATATTGTGTCAGCATCAGGTATCCGAGTTGATTCGAGCAAGATTTCAGCTATTCTGGATTGGAAGCCTCTGAGAAATGTTTTTGAAGTCTGTAGTTTTCTGGGACTTTCTGGTTATTATAGAAGCTTTGTAAAAGGCTTTTCAATGATTGCAACTCCGTTAACGAAACTGTTTTAGAAAGATGTGAAATTCAAATTTTCTGAAAAGTGTTAGAAAATCTTTGATCAGTTGAAAACCCTATTGACTGAAGCTCCAGTGTTAGTACAACCTGAATCAGGTAAAGAATTTGTGATCCATAGTGATGCTTCGTTGAATCAAGTGTCATCCGGTTTGTTACAGCCAATTATGATTCTGGAATGGAAATGGCATAGAGTGACAATAGATTTTGTTTTAGGTCTATTTGGGTTGTGGTTGATCGATTGAAGAAATCAGCTCATTTTCTTTGGTACAATCTTATTTCTTGCTTGATAAATTAGCTAAGTTATACATTTCTGAAATTTTGAGATTGCACAGTGTACCATTATCTATTGTGTCAGATAGAGATCCGAGATTCACTTTACGATTCTCGAAGAAATTGCAAGAGGCTTTAGGTACGACATAGCATTTCAGTACTGCTTTTCACTCGGAGACAGATGGTCAATCCGAGCGAATTATTTAGATACTTGAGGATATGTTGAGATGTTGCATTCTTGAGTTTGAAGGTACGTGGGAACAATATTTTCCATTGATTGAATTCGCATATAGTTTTCAATCGAGCATCAAAGTGGCACCGTACAAATCCTTATATGGTAGAAAATACCGTACGCCTTTGTATTAGTCGGAGCTCAGTGAAACTAAGATGCACGCGGTCTATTTGATAAAATAAACTAAAGAGAAAGTAAAAGTGATCTGAGATAGTTTGAAAGTAGCTTCTAATCATCAGAAATCTTACGTAGATTTGAAAAGAAAAGATATTGAATTCTAGATTGGTGACAAAGTATTTTTGAAAGTATCTTCGTGAAAGAAAGTACTCTGATTTGGCAAAAAAGGCAAATTGAGTCCGAGGTTTATCGGGCCATATGAGATTATCGAGTGTATCGGGCCCTTAACATGTGATTTCACGTATCAATGCTTCGACGATACAGATCTGACCCTTAACTTGTGATTTCTCTGTTCGAGTTTAAAATACAGTCTGATATGACTTATGAGAGGAACCGATCCGTATCTTAGCTCGCGATGTTAAAGAATTGAGAAATAAGAAAATTTCGTTAGTAAAAGTAATGTGGTATCGACACGGTGTTGAAGAGGCTACGTGGGAGCCTGGAGATGCTATGAGATAACAATATTTGAATCTGTTCAACGGCAAGATTTTCGGGGTCGAAAATCCCTAAAGGGGAGAGTTGTAACAGTCCGGTTTAGACCCTAGACGAGAATAGTGGTTTTTGGACCAAAAATTTGAGTCAAAAAAATAATTTAAGATTATTTTTTATGCTTATTATATGTGACTTGACATGTGTGAAAGTTTCGTACGAAAATTTAATCGTTTGTGTGCTCAATTTGATAAAAGGACCTAATCGCGTAAAATGTAAAAGTGGCTTTCTAATTTTTAAAGTTCCTATTTGCTATGTCTTTTTAAATGAGAGGTCCTTATGTTGATATTTGACCATTGAAAGATTGAGTGGACATATATGCCAATGGTTAGTGGAATTTAAATGTATATAGTAAGGCTAAATAAGTAAATTTTGTCATTAATGTTAATTTAATTAAAACAAAAGCATGAAATTAAGTTATTATCATCATCTTAGCCGAATTCATCAAAGAAAAATAATGAATAAGAGCTCTTAGGGTTTCGACACTTTGATTAGTGATTGAGGTATGTGTTTTGACCCGTTTTTGATAATTTCTATGTTTTTGTGATTGTTGCTCAGTATACTATCAAGACCATGTCTCAATTTCTAAAATTTTTGATGATTTTGAGTTGAGCCATTGATGAAATTATGATTTTGATGAAGTTTGATGATAGTTTATGGGAGCCTGATGTTGGTTTAATATATTTTGTCTTTGGATTTTTGATGAATTTGAGTAAAATGGTCTAAATTGTGAAATTTATAAATTGAGGGATTAAAATGTGAAATAAATAAAATATATGGGGTTATATGAAAATCATGAAAATTCAGCTAGGCATGTGTGCAAAGAAATTAAGTGTATTTTGTGATTTTGTGAAATAGGGACTAAAGTGTTAAGATATGAAAATGTGAGGGCTAATTTGTAAAATGCCCTAAATATGTGTTTTTTGGATTGATTTGAATGAATGTGAGTTTGAATAAGTTAAACTTTAATTTATATAGATCAAGAACCAAAGAAAACGGAACTAGACCAGGGAAAACTTGTGACAGCCCAAAATTGACCCTAGTCGGGAAGTGGTTTCGGGACCACAAAACCGAGTCTTATAAATAATTAAAGATTATATTCTGTGTTTATGATGTGCGTAAATGCTTGTGTGATAGTTCCATACTTTAATTTGGTCAGTGTATGTGGAATTTATTAGTAGGGACTTATGTGAGACAATTTAGAAATATGCTAGGCAAGTGTTCAAGTGGCCCATTAATATATGTGGGAAAGTGTTTGTCCTTGCATGTCAAATTAGCCAAATTAAAGCATAGTGGCTGGCCATGCTATGGGTGGAAACATGTCACCAACATGCTATGCTAGTGATGTATGCTAAGAAAAATAAAATAAAGAGCATGGTAATTAAACAATGAAAAGGAAGGGTGATGAAAAAAAAATGGTCTCATCCATACCCCCCCTTGTTGCCGTGAGTTGAGGAAAGAAAACAAAAAGAAAATGTGTTCATTCTTGAACACCTTTGGCCGAATAGAGGAAAGAAAGGAAGGGGAAGAGCTTGAGAAAATCGGCTATGGTGGTTTGCGAGACTAAGGTATGTTCGATGTTGTTCTTGAGATGCATGCATGTTTTAGTAGTTGACTTGAGTTCTAAAAACCCATGGTTCAATTTTGTGGATTGATGATGATTTTGTGTTTTGCCATTGATGAGTGCTTGAGCTTTTTGATAGTTGTTGATGAAAAGTGAAAGATATGTTAAAGATTAATATGTTAAATTAAGGCTTGGTAAGCTAGCTATTAAGGTGAAATGCTAATGTTAGTATTTGATTTGGTAATAATCTGTTTGGGGACAGCAGCAGTAAGGTGATTTTGGAAAATCGGCATAATTTGTAGGAGTTGAATTAGAAGCTGAGTGAATTATGCCATTAAAGCTTGAAGAGTCTATTTTCTTACAAAAGAAACTATAAAAACAAAAGAGTTACCGATCTTGAGATATTTGAAGTATTGTGGGGCTGAGTCAAAATGACTACTAGATTCCCTGTTCTGTTTTTAGGAAATCATTATAAATTGTACAAAAATGATTATAAGATAAAATTTATATGCTTAGACTCCTTAATGAGTCTAGTTTCAAATGAGATCAAATACAACACATTTTGAATTCTGTAAAATGAGAAATTTGATTCGTAGTGAAGAGTGGTCAGAATAGTCAAACAGTGAAACAGGGGAAACTTTAAGAAAAAATATGGTATTGATTGGCCAAGCCAAAAATTCTGAAAATTTTATGGATGGAAGATATACGAGTCTATATTCAGGGAAAATTAACGGCTAGTGATTTGGAGTTTTGTAGCTCCAGTTATAAACAATTTAGCGACTACTGCTCAGGAAAACAGCTCGTAGTGAATATGTGATTTTGTTGTAAACATTAATGAAAATTTGCCAATGAGTTATTTATTGACTATTATAAAGCTTACTATAATCTATGTGTGTGAAGGTCAAATCAATATATATATTATTCTGAAAGTAATACTTGAATAGTCGATTAATGACTATTTTAAATTTTGTTGAACTTAAGCTCAAGAGCAAAAGGGAACTAGATCCGATAAAGGCAAAGAAAAGATCACTGAGTAGTCGAGTTGGAACCGTCTTACCCAACACAAGGTAAGTCATTAAGCATGTAGTTGGTATTATTTCAAATGGTCATAATGTTTATGTATTGATGCTGAATGGAATGAATAAATATACATATATATATATATGCATGTACGTATGTGATGATGAAATTGTTGAATGAAAAGAAAAGAGGTAAGATGTACTGAGTTGTTGATCTCGGCACTAAACGTGCGGGTATAACCATTTATGACCATGAGATTGGCGCTAAGTGCGCGGGATTAAATTGTACAGCACTAAGTGTGCGATTTGACTATGTTGCACTAAGTGTGCGAAATGAATATGATGCACTAAGTGTGCGAATTGACCATGCGGCACTAAGTGTGCGAGTTTGACTATGTAGCACTAAGTGTGCGATTTGATTACGTAGCACTAAGTGTGCGAGTTGATTATATAGCACTGAGTGTGCGGACTCAATATACATTCGTGAATCATTATGGACACTATGTGTGCGACACTATTGAGTCGATCGCGGACAGCGGATCGGGTAAGTGTCTTGAGTACATGGCTAATAGGTGCTATGCTTATACTTGGTGTTGAGCTCGGTAAGTTTGAACCTATGTGACAACTATACTTGAAGTCACGTACATAAAATTTATCGTAGGATGGGTGAAAGGCCGTTTAGTCGTTTGATTGTAACGAAAATAAATTTTATAAGGGGTTAAAGTCAGTTAACACCTCGTGTTCGACTCCGATGTCGGTTTCGGGTTCGGGGTGTTACATTTGATTGGTATCAGAGCTATGGTTTATTTGGTTCTAGGACTACCATAGCACGTATGAGTCTAGCTATACATGCCTTAATGTTAATGTTTAAAAGGGTGATGACTTCTGACGGTTGAAATGTTTTTGTTTTGATTAGTAAATGGATCCCGGTGTAGAAAGAACCCTAGCGGATGACATTGAGAGCATAGCGGCTGCTCCTGCACAAGGGACGCCGCCTGTTGAACCTCAGTCATCTACGAATAATCAAGGTGAGGGGGCTAAACAAGCCTTCTTTACCATGATGAATGAGTGGGTCGCGCAATATGCCCGAACCAACCCGGCTGTCCAACAATTCCCAAATTTGAATAATCCACCCCAAGAGCCTGTAATGCCATCAGTCGCTGATCCTGTGAGGCTGAGTAAGCCACCTGTAGACTTGATTAGGAAGCGTGGGGCCGAGGAGTTCAAGGCCATAGTAACTGATGATGCCGAAAGGGCCGAGTTCTGGCTTGATAACACCATTCGGGTGTTCGATGAATTGTCATGCACACCTGACGAATGTCTAAAATGTGCTGTATCTTTGTTGCGAGACTCAGCCTACTATTGGTGGAGGACCTTGATTTCCATAGTCCCGAACGAGCGAGTAACTTGGGACTTCTTTCAAACGGAATTCCGAAAGAAATTTATTAGCCAACGGTTCATTGATCAGAAGCGTAAGGAGTTCTTGGAACTCAAGCAAGGCCGTATGACTGTATCTGAATACGAACATGAATTCGTAAGACTCAGTAGGTATGCCCGGGAGTGTGTAGCTGATGAGGTTGCTATGTGCAAAAGATTCGAGGAAGGATTGAATGAAGATTTAAAGCTACTAATGGGTATTTTGGAAATAAAAGAATTCGTAACACTAGTCGAACGAGCCTGCAAGGCGGAAGAACTTGGAAAGGAAAAGAGGAAGGCTGAATTTGAAGCTAGAGATTATCGTAAAAGATCGACGAGTAAAGCTCCGTTCTCAGCTGTAAAGAAGTTTAGGGAGGACATTAATAAGTCGAGGGCGACTGCGGGAATTTCCATCAGGGCAAGACCATCGATGGGCTCCCGAGCTACTTCGGTAGCTAGTGTGGGCAATAATCGTCACGAGAAACCTGAATGTCCCCAATGTGGAAGACGACACCTAGGTGAATGTTGGGGCAAGTCTACTAGCAGGGCCTGTTACGGATGCGGTTCGAAGGACCACTTCATTAGAGATTGCACGGAGCTGGATGAGAAGAATAAGATTCAAGGTGCAAGACCTAGTGGAGTGACATCTAGAGGTAGACCACCGAGAATTTTAGGAGGCAGGGGTGGTAGTCAGAGGGGGGCCTCTGATACGGCCGATCGAGCCGAGAACCGTACTCCTGCTAGAGCATATGCCATTCGCGCACGAGAGGAGGCATCCTCCCCCGACGTCATCACTGGTACCTTCACTCTCTTTGATACTAATGTGATTGCATTGATTGACCCTGGTTCTACTCATTCATATGTATGCGAAACCTTAGCAACAGTAAGACTCTACCTGTTGAGTCTACTGAGCTCGTAATTCGAGTATCAAACCCTTTGGGTCAATGCGTACTTGTTGATAAAGTGTCTAAGAGATGCCCTCTAATAATCCGAGAATCCTGTTTTCCGGCCGATTTGATGCTTTTGCCGTTCGACGAGTTTGATGTTATTCTTGGTTTGGATTGGTTAACCGCGCATGATGCGGTTGTGAATTGCAAAAGCAAGACTATCGATTTGAGGTGCGCAAATAACGAAATAATCCGAGTTGAGTCTGCGGACTTAAGGGGGTTGCCAGCTGTAATATCAGCAATGTTGGCCCAGAAATATGTAAGGAAAGGGTGCGAAGCATACCTCGCGTATGTACTTGATGACAAGGAGTTAGAAAAGAAACCCGAATCGGTGCCGGTGGTTTGTGAATACCCGGATGTTTTTCCTGAAGAGTTACCGGGTTTGCCACCTGTTCGGGAGGTAGAGTTTGGTATTGAGCTTGTACCTGGAACTACGCCAATTTCAATCGCTCCGTATCGTATGGCACTAACCGAGTTAAAAGAGTTGAAAGCTCAGTTGCAAGAATTGACGGATAGAGGTTTCGCTCGACCGAGTTTCTCACCTTGGGGTGCACCAGTATTGTTCGTGAAAAAGAAGGACGGAACCATGAGGTTGTGCATTGACTATCGTCAACTGAATAAAGTGACGATAAAGAATAAGTATCCGTTACCGCGTATTGATGATCTGTTCGATCAATTAAAGGGAGCATCGGTGTTTTCAAAGATAGATTTGAGATCGGGTTATTATCAGTTGCGGATTCGAGATTCGGACGTACCCAAAACTGCTTTCAGAACGAGGTACGGTCACTACGAGTTCTTAGTGATGCCGTTCGGGCTCACTAATGCCCCTGCGGTGTTTATGGATTTGATGAATCGGATCTTCAGGCCGTATTTGGATCGGTTCGTAGTTGTGTTTATTGATGACATCTTGGTCTATTCAAGAGATGAGACCGAACATGCTGAGCATCTGAGGCAAGTGTTGCAAATTTTGTGGGATAAGCAGTTATATGCTAAGTTCAGTAAGTGTGAGTTCTGGTTAAGAGAGGTTAGCTTCTTGGGTCATGTGGTATCCGCATCGGGTATTCGAGTTGACCCGAGCAAAATTTCAGCTATACTTAACTGGAAGCCTCCGAGAAATGTTACCGAAGTCCGGAGCTTTCTAGGGCTCGCCGGTTATTACCGACGATTTGTCAAAGGTTTCTCGATGATAGCCACACCAATGACGAAGCTACTTCAAAAGGATGTTAAGTTCGAATGGACAGAGAAATGTCAGAAAAGCTTCGATCAACTGAAAACTCATTTGACTGAAGCTCCAATTTTGGTGCAACCCGAATCGGGTAAAGAGTTTGTCATTTATAGTGACGCATCCCTACTTGGGTTGGGTTGTGTATTGATGCAAGAAGGTCGAGTTGTGGCCTATGCGTCAAGACAATTGAAGCCACACGAGAGAAATTATCCGACCCATGATCTCGAACTAGCCGCCATTGTGTTTGCATTGAAAATATGGCGACATTATTTGTTTGGTGAGAAGTGCCATGTGTTTTCGGATCACAAAAGTCTCAAATATTTGATGACTCAACGAGACTTGAATCTGCGACAAAGACGTTGGCTTGAGTTGTTGAAAGATTACGAGCTTGTCATTGATTACCACCCGGGAAAGGCTAATGTGGTTGCGGACGCCTTAAGCCGGAAATCACTGTTTGCTTTGCGAGCGATGAATGTACACTTGTCTGTTCTACCTGACAATGTGTTAGTAGCTGAATTAAAAGCCAAACCATTATTGACTCATCAAATTCTTGAAGCTCAGGAAGTCGATGATGAATTGGTTGCAAAACGAGCTGAGTGTGTTCCGAACAAGGAATCGGAGTTTCAGATTGATGATGATGGTTGTTTGAGGTTTAGAAGTCGTTTGTGTGTTCCAAGGAATTCGGAACTCATTCCGATGATTCTGAACGAAGCCCATTGTAGCCGAATGTCAATTCACCCGGGGAGCACGAAAATGTACAACGACTTGAAACGTCAGTTTTGGTGGCATGGTATGAAACGAGACATCTCCGACTTTGTTTCGAGATGTTTAATATGTCAACAAGTGAAAGCGGAACATCAAGTGCCTTCAGGGTTACTTCAGCCGATCATGATACCCGAGTGGAAATGGGACCGAGTCACAATGGACTTTGTGTCCGGACTGCCATTGTCCGCAAGTAAGAAGGATGCGATTTGGGTTGTTGTTGATAGGCTGACTAAGTCGGCTCACTTTATCCCCGTGCGTACGGATTTTTCATTGGATAAACTAGCCGAATTGTATGTTTCTCAGATTGTGAGATTACATGGAGTACCTATTTCTATCGTGTCGGATAGAGATCCGAGATTCACCTCGCGATTTTGGAAGAAATTGCAAGAAGCTTTGGGTACCAAGCTGCATTGTAGCACCGCTTTTTATCCCCAAACCGATGGTCAATCCGAGCGGATAATTCAGATACTCGAGGATATGTTGAGATGCTGCATCCTTGAGTTTAGTGGTTCATGGGAACAGTATGTACCTTTGATTGAATTCGCTTACAACAATAGTTTTCAATCAAGTATTAAGATGGCACCTTACGAGGCTTTGTACGGTCGTAAATGCCGTACACCATTGTTTTGGACCGAGCTCAGTGAAAGTAAAATTTTCGGAGTTGATTTGATTAAAGATGCCGAACAGAAAGTAAAGGTAATCCGTGAAAGTCTGAAAGCAGCCACAGATCGTCAGAAATCGTATGCGGATTTGAAACGAAAGGACATTGAATATCAGGTGGGAGATAAAGTGTTTCTTAAAGTTTCGCCTTGGAAAAAGGTACTTAGGTTTGGCCGTAAGGGCAAGTTGAGCCCGAGATTCATTGGGCCGTACGAAATCTCCGAACGAGTGGGGCCAGTTGCGTATAGATTGATTTTGCCCCCTGAGCTTGAAAAGATCCATGACGTCTTTCATGTTTCGATGCTTCGACGCTATAGATCTGATCCATCGCACATAATTAGCCCATCAGAGGTTGAAATTCAAGCCGATATGAGTTATGAAGAAGAACCGATGCGTATCCTAGCTCGTGAAGTGCAGGAGTTACGAAACAAAAGAGTTCCGCTAGTAAAGGTGTTATGGCTCAAACACGGGATCGAGGAAGCTACTTGGGAAACCGAGAGCTCGATGAAAGAACGATATCCAAACCTATTTACCGGTAAGATTTTCGGGGACGAAAATTTCTTAAGTGGGGGAGAGTTGTGACAGCCCAAAATTGACCCTAGTCGGGAAGTGGTTTCGGGGCCACAAAACCGAGTCTTATAAATAATTAAAGATTATATTCTGTGTTTATGATGTGCGTAAATGCTTGTGTGATAGTTCCATACTTTAATTTGGTCAGTGTATGTGGAATTTATTAGTAGGGACTTATGTGAGACAATTTAGAAATATGCTAGGCAAGTGTTCAAGTGGCCCATTAATATATGTGGGAAAGTGTTTGTCCTTGCATGTCAAATTAGCCAAATTAAAGCATAGTGGCTGGCCATGCTATGGGTGGAAACATGTCACCAACATGTTATGCTAGTGATGTATGCTAAGAAAAATAAAATAAAGAGCATGGTAATTAAACAATGAAAAGGAAGGGTGATGAAAAAAAAATGGTCTCATCCATACCCCCCCTTGTTGCCGTGAGTTGAGGAAAGAAAACAAAAAAAAAATGTGTTCATTCTTGAACACCTTTGGCCGAATAGAGGAAAGAAAGGAAGGGGAAGAGCTTGAGAAAATCGGCTATGGTGGTTTGCTAGACTAAGGTATGTTTGATGTTGTTCTTGAGATGCATGCATGTTTTAGTAGTTGACTTGAGTTCTAAAAACCCATGGTTCAATTTTGTGGATTGATGATGATTTTGTGTTTTGCCATTGATGAGTGCTTGAGCTTTTTGATAGTTGTTGATGAAAAGTGAAAGATATGTTAAAGATTAATATGTTAAATTAAGGCTTGGTAAGCTAGCTATTAAGGTGAAATGCTAATGTTAGTATTTGATTTGGTAATAATCTGTTTGGGGACAGCAGCAGTAAGGTGATTTTGGAAAATTGCCATAATTTGTAGGAGTTCAATTAGAAGCTGAGTGAATTATGCCATTAAAGATTGAAGAGTCTATTTTCTTACAAAAGAAACTATAAAAACAAAAGAGTTACCGATCTTGAGATATTTGAAGTATTGTGGGGCTGAGTCAAAATGACTACTAGATTCCCTGTTCTGTTTTTAGGAAATCATTATAAATTGTACAAAAATGATTATAAGATAAAATTTATATGCTTAGACTCCTTAATGAGTCTAGTTTCAAATGAGATCAAATACAACACATTTTGAATTCTGTAAAATGAGAAATTTGATTCGTAGTGAAGAGTGGTCAGAATAGTCAAACAGTGAAACAGGGGAAACTTTAAGAAAAAATCTGGTATTGATTGGCCAAGCCAAAAATTCTGAAAATTTTATGGATGGAAGATATACGAGTCTATATTCAGGGAAAATTAACGGCTAGTGATTTGGAGTTTTGTAGCTCCAGTTATAAACAATTTAGCGACTACTGCTCAGGAAAACAGCTCGTAGTGAATATGTGATTTTGTTGTAAACATTAATGAAAATTTGCCAATGAGTTATTTATTGACTATTATAAAGCTTACTATAATCTATGTGTGTGAAGGTCAAATCAATATATATATTATTCTGAAAGTAATACTTGAATAGTCGATTAATGACTATTTTAAATTTTGTTGAACTTAAGCTCAAGAGCAAAAGGGAACTAGATCCGATAAAGGCAAAGAAAAGATCACTGAGTAGTCGAGTTGGAACCGTCTTACCCAACACAAGGTAAGTCATTAAGCATGTAGTTGGTATTATTTCAAATGGTCATAATGTTTATGTATTGATGCTGAATGGAATGAATAAATATACATATATATATATATGCATGTACGTATGTGATGATGAAATTGTTGAATGAAAAGAAAAGAGGTAAGATGTACTGAGTTGTTGATCTCGGCACTAAACGTGCGGGTATAACCATTTATGACCATGAGATTGGCGCTAAGTGCACGGGATTAAATTGTACAGCACTAAGTGTGCGATTTGACTATGTTGCACTAAGTGTGCGAAATGAATATGATGCACTAAGTGTGCGAATTGACCATGCGGCACTAAGTGTGCGAGTTTGACTATGTAGCACTAAGTGTGCGATTTGATTACGTAGCACTAAGTGTGCGAGTTGATTATATAGCACTGAGTGTGCAGACTCAATATACATTCGTGAATCATTATGGACACTATGTGTGCGACACTATTGAGTCGATCGCGGACAGCGGATCGGGTAAGTGTCTTGAGTACATGGCTAATAGGTGCTATGCTTATACTTGGTGTTGAGCTCGGTAAGTTTGAACCTATGTGACAACTATACTTGAAGTCACGTACATAAAATTTATCGTAGGATGGGTGAAAGGCCGTTTAGTCGTTTGATTGTAACGAAAATAAATTTTATAAGGGGTTAAAGTCAGTTAACACCTCGTGTTCGACTCCGGTGTCGGTTTCGGGTTCGGGGTGTTACAAAACTGAAAATCGTCGAGTAGTCAATTTCGTTCATCCGAATCCGTGAGGTAAGTGAATATACAAATAAATGTGTTTTGAATTGAATTATTATTGTTTATATGATCTTGAAGAATGATAAATGATTATATGTGTTGACTGTGAGATATCCGAGAAAGTATTGACAAAGCTTTGACTTCTGAAAAGCCCCGTACGAACCATAGGAATAGTTAGGATACATATGTCTTGACATAGGATTCGATATGTGTTCTTTCGTGTGAGACCAGATCTGGGACGTTGGCATCGACTTATGATTTAAGTGTAAGACCATGTTTGGGACAGTGGCATCGATATTTGATTACATGTAAAACCACGTCTGGGATGTTGGCATTGTATGAGCATTCCGAGCTATCCGTGTATCCTTAGGATTCTGAATGATTCAACGGGCATTCCGAGAATATGGTATTACTGAAACTTTACATTTAAAACATACTGAATCGACTCACCATGTTTAGCTCAGATCTGAAACTTTCAAGTATTCACATCTCGTCCCTTAAATGGGCCTTCAAGGCCCTAAATATACATAGAGGTAGTTCAGGATAGGACCGGGAACATTTAATAACTTTTTTTAAAAAAATTCCTTATTTAGAAGTGTCAAACGCTCGTGTATGAGGGGTCGTGTGGTCATCCACGCCCGTGTGGCCTAGGGCATGTCCATGCCTTTAACCTGTAGGAAACACTGCCTTTTAGGCACGACCAAGACACAAGTTCGTAGGCTCACCCCGTGTCCAAAACTTGAGCATTCTGTTAAATTAACACGGCCCAGACACACGCCCATGTGTCCTATTCGTGTGCTAATTTGACTTAAAGTTTTAGGTGCAGGGGACACACCGCGATACCACACGCCTATAGGGATGGACCGTGTTTCACACACGGCCTAAACACACGCCCATGTATCAAACCATGTGGACCTTAATAGGCTATTTTCCAAGCCTTTAGTCACCACTTTTGTGACAACCCTATTTTAACCCTAGTCAGAAAGTGGTTTCGGGACCACGAAATTGAGTCGCGAAAATAATTGCATGTTATATTCTATGTTTATTATTTGTGAAATATCATATGTGAAAATATCGTGTTTTGATTTTTTTATTTGGATATGGAATTAGTTAAAAAGGACGTGTTTAAGAAACCCTGAAAATGGGATAGGCAAATGTGTAGTGACCAAACATTTTATGTCTTAATATTATGGGGGATTTGCATGTCAAATAGACCAACTTTAAATGTAAATGGCCGGTCAACATGCATGTAATCATGTGTTCTATTTTTTTTAAGTGGTGGGAATTATTTATACAGTTAATATAGAAATAGGCATTCTATTATAAAATGACTTTTATGTTGGGAAATAATAAATTTATAATAGTAAGTGGTGAAAAAAACAAAGTTCCATCATCCTTTCTTTCATTTGCCGAAACCATAAAGAAAAGAAAAGAAAAAGGGGCTAAGACATTCGGCTATGGTGAATGTATAGATTAATGTATGATATCATGTAATTCTTTTGGAATTTTTGTCAAGTTGAGTTTATTTTGATGCTTATAACGTGACCCATGAGTTAATTTTTGAGTTTTTTGGTATATGAAACATTCGGTTATGTTCTTATATGTTAAATTGATGGTGTTTTGTAGTATGTGATTAGAAATGACTATAGATGAGTATGGACTAAGTACAAAAAATTCTATAAACGATTAAAATAGACAAAAATCTTATTCGGCTATAGTAGAGTAAGGTGAAGTTATGTTTAGCTTTTATTTTAACTTAATTGTTAGTAAGTGTTTATATGTATGCCGAATGTGGACTTGAATTGGGAGGTTGATAATTGATTGTTATTGAATTATATATATACATTTATATTCGGTCATGGAGGACTTGAGATGAAATTAATTATTGTTTTAGTTAAATAATAAGATTAACATGGACAAACTCAATTAGGTAAATTTTAAAGTTTTAGATTTAATTGAGAGAATGGAAATATTCTAGGAAGTATTCGGTTAAGGTATGGGAAATGAAATGTGGGGTAGGTCGGTTTTTGTCATTGCCAAATGCACTTGATATTAAAACATTGTTTAGTAAATGTAATTAACATGAAAGGAATTTAGTTGTCATGTATGTGATAGTGGTAAGAGAAAGTAAATTTTGCTTTACTAAAATTAGATGAATGTTACATTGTTAATATGAAAATGTTATGACAAACTAGTTGAATTTAAGAACTAGGTGCAATCATTTATGTTATGTGTATAATTCATCAATGATGAAAGTGCCGTATGATATATTTATTTAAAATAAATAGAATTTGAGTTATGATGAATTGATTAGAAAATTTAAATAGTTTAATTACTTAAATTAAGCTCAAAATCAAAGAGGACCAAGTACGGATAAGGAGAAAGCGAAGGTCGTTGAGTAGCCGACCGGAGCTGTTCGTTCGACAATAAAGCGAAGGTCCTAGTGTACATATAGCTTATGAAATGTAAATTTTTATATGTGAAGAAAGGTTGAATTGATAATGTATTATTGAGCAGATGGCATTGAATAAATGTACTTTGAGTATAAATATATGCACTATGTGTGCGAGATTAGTAATTGAGCACTATGTGTGCGAGATCGGGTGTAAGGCACTATGTGTGCGAATTTATTAACCGAGCACTATGTGTGCGAGATCGGGTGTAAGGCACTGTGTGTGTGCAAAATTATTTAGGGAATATGATTTTAGCATGGCGTGAGATAAGAATTTGGTTTCTATCATAGGTAATTAAGAAGATGAAATGTGTATGGAATATATATTTATGTATGTGTATATGTCTAAAGATTATGATATAAAGTCTTGGAAGAAGAAATAGGAGTATGGGGTTATATGGTAATCATGAATGAACAAGGTAGACAAATTAGATTTAAACGAAGTTCGGTTGTTAATTATTTATCAAATTGCTTATGTTTTACTGAGTATTATCTCATTTGAAATTGTTGTTTATCTTTATTTAGATTTTAGATCCGTTGTGCGCTCGGAACTACTACCGGAGTCATCACACTTATCGTCAACTTTTTGGTATCTTTAAAGAAGCTTTAAGTTTTAAATTTGGCATGTATAGGATAGACGAAACTAATAAAGTGATTTTTGTATTTTGAGTAATGTAATTATTTTTTTGATGAGCCATACGAAAATGGCACACAATCTAGTTTTGTGACTTTAAAATGTTAAATATTTTGATAACTAGCATGCGTAATATGAATGAATAGTATCCACTTTTTGTATATAAACATTGTGTTTAAATTATTGTGTACTTAGATTTGGTTTCATATGACTTATTGACGAGATACAAAGAAATTTTAGGTATAATTATAATAGTCATGAAATGTTTATGTATTGATGCTTGAAAAATGGTTTAAATTTATGTGGTTAGATATGTATAACTTGATATGAGAAAAGATGTATATTTTTGGTCTCATTTAATGCATGTTCAGGTGTATATAAATATATATATCTATTATGCCGTGTGGTTGTTTTAGTTTAGAGTAATATGAATAATATGTAATTTATCTAATCATGAAATGGTATATTTTATCACATGCATAAGTTTTTAATTTTTGTTAATTGCTATTACATGTTTGATTATGTCTAAGTTTTAAAAGATAAGTTTTGTTATGGGATTGAGTTACGAAGTATGAAATGTAAGAAATATTATTTTGAGTTGTGATATATAAGAAAATGCCTCGTAACCCCATTTCAGTGATGATACGGGTTAGGGGTGTTACATTTGATTGGTATCAGAGCTACGGTTTAGTCGATTCTAGGACTACCATAGCACGTGTGAGTCTAACTATACATGCCAAAATGCTAGTATATGATAGTGTGATGACTTCTGATGGTTGAAATTGTGGTTTTGATTAGTAAATGGAATCCCCTCCGGAGAGAGCATTAGCGGATAATGTTGAAAGTGTAGCGCCTACTCCCGCGCAAGGGACAACGCCTGTTGAACCTCAACCATCTGTGAGTAATCAAGATGATGGGGCTGAACAAGCCTTCTTTACCATGATGAATGAGTGGGTTGCACAATATGCTCGAACAAACCCGGCTGCTCAACCATTTTCGAATTTAAATAACCCTCCTCCAGTACCTATAATACCAGCAGCTATTGATCCCTTGAGGCCGA